>NC_141162.1:68558412-68718412 GCF_053477565.2 Lygodium microphyllum
CCATTAGCATATGACATCAAATTTTCATATTACTACATAGACAGATAGCATACATTTTGATTAATTGCAAGAACACACTATCCTATATATTATAGGTCACACATTTCCTTAATGAATAACAATAGCATACAACATTATGTTTTTAGAATTACCACATAGATAGGTAGTGTACATCTTGATTAATTGCAAGAACACACTATCCTAAATATTACCATTTGTACATTTCTTAAATGAAGAACTGTAACATACAACATCAGTTTTTTTAGGAAAAAGTCATAGATCTAGATTGAGCCATGAACAACTTTAATAATGGACCATCTTGAAGGATTTACATTTTATATGTACAATAGATCTACAAGATGCATACTTATTAGACTAGCCATAAGATACAACTTACGAATAATCTAATCGATACATTCCCTTTTTTCATCGCCTAAGAATGCATATTGGCTACTAATTCCAACATGCATTCATTAAGATAACATCATATGCAAGCTAACTACCCTTTCAAAGAATATAACAATTTAGATTTGCAACTTATCCAGATTAGGGGAACCTAAGTTTGCATGGTGGGGACCAAGATGCTTTCCTTCTCTCTCTCGATTGACTGACATGTGTTCCTTCTCGGCCAATGCATGGTGTACTTGCTAAACTAATCGTGATGATGATCTCAATGATGGACATGGTGAGGCAAATTTTTGTGGTTGGTGAAGAAGATGATGATGTTGGTTGAGATGGAGAACACATGGAGTGGCGAGGGTCATGATGGCAACATCATGTAAGTTTTGTTCTTAGTTTTAAATGTTAAAAGCATTCTTCTAAGGTTTTGGTTATTATTAAGGTTTTAATTTTTTGGAACTTGTTCTTATGTGGGCATTTGAAAGATAAACTGCAAGGTCCTAGTTCACCCACAAGGTAATGAGAGAGAAGAATAAAGTTCTTGTGCACTTAGGAGTCCAGAAATTAAATTGAGATGTAGTGCTTTTGTGCAATGTGAGGTCAAAGAAACTGGTTGAGAAACTAGAGAGATATTATATCTCATTTTATTAGCCATCATCAACAGAAGAACCCACGGAGCAATCTCCTAACCACATATTAGCCTATGAGCACACATAAACTCATATTGTATTTGCATCGTATACAAATATTTGGTCCTCAAGTGTAGGACAATACTTTAGGCTTTCTTAGAGTTTTTGACCCATCTCCCAAACCAACAGCATCATATATCTTGTGCACAAGACAAAAGCCTAGCACTCTCCCCTAAGAAGTGATTGCACATGAGGTTTTACTTTGCACGTACAAAATTCTTCACCTCTAATTTCAATGTTGAATCTACCATCTTTTGCAACCTCCCATTCATTTTCCATGGCCATTCAAGCTTTATCCACCTAGAAGGAGCATTAGTCAAGTGTGTTGCCATCCACAATACCATCTTCTACAAGTTGTGTTACCAATCATCATATTAGCTAGGATCTTCCACAGTAGTTACATGATCATCTATATTAGCCACTAGAGTAACATTTTCTTTTGCAAATAATAGTTCATCATCATCATCATCGTGTATTACTCCTCCATTAGGGCCATCACTTCTTTAGAACTACTTCACCATCAATCATTCTAGTATTCTGGGTCTACCTTTGATGTGAGTGCCATGGGACTAGCACTCATCTTGGAGGGGGAGAATGGTAACAGTATTTGAAGATGGCTAAAGTCAAATACATTTTTGGAAGGTCAAAGTATAAATGTGGCTACTATTTTTTGGTGGATTACTATTATTGGAGTGCTTTAGTGATTATTTTGGGGTACTTTGTACTTCATGGACACATTATTATCATGGGTGTACTATTTCGTGAGAGTCCAGCTCACAAAACCGTACACATTGTATTCATTAGTTGCAATTATAAATATCGCAACCTCAATTATTGTGTGGATTACACACATGGATTTGTGACTATGATAGTGTAGCCTAGGTCTATTTAGGTTAAGGACACAACATGCTTCAAGGAACGGCTGGCCTAGATCCCAAAAAGTGGGTAGGATACCCAAAAGAGGGTGCAAACCCTAATTCACAGTTGTAGAAACACTAAAATGCAAAAGGGGTGCAAACCCTAACACTCAAATGGGGCATCACCCCTAGAGAAGCAACTTAAGCCTAACACTAATCTTGGTCCATATAAGGGAGGGAGATCTCAAGTGTATTTACCGTTTTGGCACATGTATGTTGCAGAAGCTTTGTCGATATAACCTTGTAGCACATCTATGATGTGGAAGCTCTATCAACAAACCCTTTTAGTGTATTCATGCTACATAAGCTTTGTCAATGGAACTATTGAAGCTTTCTATTCTATCACCTTGCTCTCACTGTTGAGAGTGGGTGAGAGAGAGTGAGTGAGAGGTGGGTTAAGCAAGGGACTAAGGATTAATGATGCTAAGAAGCTTTGGCTCCAATCCTCATATGGCATATATATCCACTTTCAAATTATCATATACATCCACTTTCAAATGATATTTTTGAGATTATGGCTCAACGAAAACCAAATTACTAAGACCATCGAAATCCTAATTTTTGAGATTATGGATCAGAAAAAATCCAATTTAAATTAGCTCAAGAGATTGATGTTTGCCATACAAGAATATAAGCACAAATCAATATATCTATAGCCTAAAATCAAGCCTTGAACAAGCATAGTTGCACCTCCCTTTCGTAAAATTTGAGATATTTAGTTATATTCCACTCATTAAATAGATCTAATTCATTTGCAATGAATTGAAGAGCTTATATGTTGCAACTTTCTGTTGCTACATACATGCTACAAATATGTGAATCATTTGTATCATATCTCCTTTATAATCCACATCTACATCCAATTTGAATTCCATATCTAAACCCCCACCCTGACTAGTTTCACATCAAGTTCATGAAAGATATCAAATTATGAGATTATGAGATTATGGTGACTATGTTATGAGATTATAAGGAGAAAAAATCCCACAACAAGGTCTCATTGTAGGGGTCACTGAAGAATGATATTGTGGTGGGAAATGCTCCTGTGTCACTCTATCTCCCACACTCTTTTCCATCTCAAAATGTATGAAACAATCAACGCATCTCAAGGGGAAAGAAATCCATGATGAGATTGCTTGATGTGGATTGTTGAAGAATGATATTGTGGTGGCAAATGCTCTCATGTCACTCTCCCACACTCTATTCCATCTCTCAATGCATGACACAACCCATGTTATGAGTGGAAGATGAGATAGAGGTATGTTTTTTGTGATGTGAGAGAAAATCAAACAATGAGGGAGAGATATAGATATAGAGAGAGACAAGAGGGAGAAAATTACTACTCTAACATGGGGAGATTGAGTGAGAGAGAAAAACATGTTCATGTTTTGTCAACAATCCAGAAAAACTTGGGGATATTTCTTTCCTTTCTTGCATCCAATTGATGAACTTGAAAATGATTTGCTCTTACTGCTGCCAATTGTATTTATGAATATGATTGAGTAAAACTTTCACTTCTTAATGAATATGTGTTGTGTTTTTTCTCTCTAGTCTTAACACACATGCACTCTTCAATACTTCATTAAGGAATGAACTTGTGAACATGTCCAATATATGCACTATAAATATGAACTCGATTGGGATTGCACTCCATTGTACAATTCAAGTATAACATATACTTTTCGGGTGCAATCCCAACAATACAGCATATAGTTCTTTAACTTTTTCTCCATTGTGATTGTGTGTATAATGTCCTATTGAGACTATTCTTGCAAATATATATGCATTTAGTGTGCCAATCTTTTCTTCCTTATTACACACTCGTGTGACCTCACCCAAAAAGATCAAAGATGCACATTCCTAGCATCTAAAAGCTTCATAAAACTAATAGTCTAACACCCCTCCTAATCAAAAGATTCATAAAACTAATAGTCTAACACCCCTCCTAATCAAACCACTTAATATACATTATCACTATGATAACCATATCCCCTCTAGAGTCATGATTATTTCAATGCCAAGAAAATAGTGCAACTTTCCCAAATCCTTATTTTCAAACTTGGCCTTGAAAAGACCCTTTACATGATTAACCTCTATCTTAATGTCACTCAAAATATATAGTAATGACCACAATACTTGCATTACTCTTATATACATAGAGTGGGAGTCATCAAACTGTGCTCTACAAAACCTAATGCTAACAAAAGTATTTCATAATACTATCGTGCCATGCCCTAGGTGCTTTGCTTAAGCCCATACAAGGGCTTATGAAGCATGCATACATAATCATGATGACTCTCATCCACATAACCAAGTTGTTACTCCATGTAAAATTCTTCTTGTCACTCCCCATGTAGCTACTACTATGATAGCCTCACAATAGCCATTTTAGCCAGTGAAAATAAGGTCTCCTCATAATCACTGCCATGAGTCTATCCATACCCTTTGGCAACTAGTCGTGCCTTATAGTGCTCAATAGATCCATCCAATTTGTGCTTCACCTTGTATCCCCATTTGCAACTAATAGCTTTCTTGTCTTCAAGTAAAGGCACCAAATTCCATGTGTAATTTGCCTTAAGTGTATCCATTTCTTCATCAATAACATGATTCCAATTATCATCACCAATTGTATTTGCAAAAGGAGTGGGATCTATATCTTATACAACCTTATCCATGTATGCATAGTGATGAGTTATATAGTTATTGTAGTTCAAAGAATACATTAGCTTTTTAATTTCAGTTGACCCACATGGACACAGATCACTATCACATCCCTTAACATCCTATTATGTCTTCCTCACACCAAGTATCTTAATAGCTAGAATCCCAAACTTTTCTTCCAAGCTCTGCTCAAATCCACTCATATCTACATCAACATGAGAGAAATCTAATGGTACGTTAGCCCTAAATGGCGAGTTTCAAACCTTATTCTTACCTTTTCTTAGCATTCGTGATATAGTTGATGGAGAAACTTGTGCCCACAATCTAGTACTTCAAGGTTTATGGAAAATCCATGACTGGGAGACTCATATGGCCCACTCAATGTCTATAATCATTGGATTTTTTGAGCATAATCATATTCTCATGCATATCATCTCCGATTATATCCTACACATTACTATACTAACTACTCATTTCATCAAAGATAACATCCCTACTAACATTCAACTCATGTGTAACAATGTTATAGCATATGTATCCCTTTTGCTCAAGATAATATCCCACAAACATGAATTTTTGCTTTGGGATCTAAATTTTACATAATATACACATAAGCAATACATCCAAATACTTTTTTATTGGATAAATTTAGCTTTTTACCTATATAATCCTCCTCAATTATCTCATGATGTATAGTAGTCATGGGTGTCTGGGTCATAATATATGTAGTAGTAGCAACTGATTCAACCTAGTAGTAATGAGGCAGATTTCTTTCAAACATCATGCATGAACTACTTGTGCACTATGCCTATTTTTTCCCTTTGGCAACTCCATTGTGTTGTGGAATATATCTACATATAAATTATTTCTATATGCTATTTTTTTGCCCCCCTCTCCAAAAAAAAAAAACTCATTGGAGAAGTATTCACCCCCTCCATTTGACCTTAGGTATTTTGTTGACAATATATTGTGAAGGCTAAGGTCAAAGAAGGTCAAAGTACAAGTGTATGTTACTATTTTTTGAAAGGATTATAATTTTGTGGAACTTCATTGTATTATTTTGGGCACTTGTATATTATTGTTGTACTCATGGACACCAAATTATCATGGATGTATTATTTGGTGAGAGTCAGTCGAGCTCACTCCTGTGCACATTGTATTTATCACCGGCAATAGTATTTGTCATAGCTACAAGTATTGTATGGTTGCACACATGTACTTGTGATTAGATTAGCATAGGCTTGGTCTATTTAGACTAAGGTACAAGCATGCTATGAGGATTTATTGACCTAGATCCCACAAAGGAGATAGGATGCCCAAAAGAGGATGCAAACCCTATTTCACAATGGTGGAAACCCTAAAATGCAAAAGGGGTGCAAACCCTTAAATGCAAAGTGTAACGCAAACCTTAACCCTAAAACAGTCCGTTGTCCTAGAGAGGTGACGTAATCCTAACCCAAATTAATTTCTATATAAGGATAGGAGGACTTAGTTGTATTTATCCTTATGGTACATCCATACTACTGACGCTCTATCAATGCAACTATTGAAGCTTTCTATTCTCTTTTTCTATTCTATTATCTTGCTTCCATTATTGAGAGTGAGTGAGAGGTGTGTGGAGTGAGGGACTAAGGGAAGGTGAAGCTCTTCATTGTCTTCTTTCTCTTCTTCTTCTTCTCTACTAGCTTCTCAACTCGTTGGTGTGTTCTGTGTTGGATGTGAAGGAGTGACAACATTAGATCGTGTTGCTTGGGTCATGGAACCATCGTTGAGCCTTCGACCTTTTGAACTACAACACGGGAAGGTAAGTTGGTGAGCTTAATATACCTCAAATCTAGTTTTGTGTTCTTGCTTTCTAGGATTGGAGAGAAGGATGATTGGTTAGTTAGAGTGGAGTGTTGAGAGACATGGTAAGAGATTATCGCCAAAGTGAGTTGCAACTTCTAAAACAATAGAAGTCCATCCAATGTTGTGCTTGTTGTGTGTTTGGCTCAACATTTTAGCTCCTTACCAAGACCTAGGACCATGCAATTGCCAAGGTTCACACACTTCTATCGTATGGTGGAATAGGAGGCTTGTACATGGGCGTGGATGGGATCGATGGAATAATGATCATTCGCATTTGTGGCTAGCATTGTAAAACCCATGAAACTAGGTTAGGAAGGCTGAGCATAAAGAAATTGGTTCATTGGATTAAGCTTGAAGCAATAGGAATTATTAGGGTATGAAAAAATACAAAATTGAAATCCAAAAACTCCACACAAAAAAAACACACGAAACTCAAAACTCAAGTTTTTCTTACTTAAATAAACCATGTGACATTTTTGTGGATTGAAGATACATCATGCTTGTCATTCTTGTTGGTTTGTGCGTGTATGGAAGCGAAAGCAACACAAAAACACAAAAATGCAAAACTCAAAACTCAAACTTTTCTTACTTAAGCAAACCATGTGTTATTTTTATGGATTGAAGATACATCATGCTTGTCACACTTGTTGGGTTATATGTGTATTGAAGAAAAGCAACACAAAAGCACAAAACACAAAACGTAAAATTCCACTCTTTTTACTTGACCCATTTGTGTATCAATGTTGTAGATGCAACTTTCTTATTATGGATGATTGGCAGTGTGAGCATTATTGAAGGAAGAAGAGTGAGAAAAACTCAAAAAAACACAAAACATAAAAGGCAATGCAAAAAAATCAAAACGCAAACTTCTCTTACATGAGCAATTTGTGTCATAGTATTGTTGATTGAATGTGCATCCTGCTTGTCATAGTTCTTTGATTGTAAGTGCATTGAAGGAAGGAAAGTGATTGGAACTCAAAAAACTAAAAACACACAATGGAAGAATCAAATACATTGTCATTGGTTCATTGTTGTTGTTGCTTGTTGCCATTTGATAGTTAGGATCCTTTTCACCTAGATTTAGAGTTCCTTTACACTAAAAGATCATCATCATTATAGTTCATACTCACACTAAAAGTTTGCTCGAAGTCATAGTTCACTCATGCTAAAAGTTCACTCACATTCAAAATTCATGACCCACACATACATCACATATTCATCGACTCCCTCCCACCCACTCCCTCCCACACCTCATCCACTAGGCAGTCATACACTACAATCCACCTAGAACTTGCACCTGCACCACCTGTCTACACTTTGCACTTGCACTATCTAGCTAGGATTTGCACCACTTGCCACTCCCACACATCAAACCCTACTTCCACATCTCAAACTCACTTCCACACATAATCCCACTCCCACATACACGTACCTCCACTCCTCTAAGGTTAGCTTGACATGATTGTGATGCTTTGATGAATTGTTGCATACAAGCATATTATTCGAACAAAAGAAAGCTTGTTTTTTCACATCTCACTCTTATATGTTCGAAGTGTCTCAAGTGTCTTGAGAAGACTATATGTTTTGGAATGAATTTGTTGTAAGAAGTATTCAAATGCCCTAGGAATTCCCTAAGGAACTTGTACAAACCTAGCTTGACCTGGCACACCTAGCACCTATGCAACTTACATTAGGCTAACATCACCTAGAGACATTTAAGATCATAGTGTAGAACCACAACAATCATTTCCACACCTAGGCATAGAACATACAAAAAGTTAAGAGGGAAAATTATTCAAACTACCACTAAGAGCTAAAGTCCAATCACTATAAGAAGGGCCCAATGAGAGAGATTATTGACTAAGCTATCAAGAGTACCAAGTTGAATTCACATCATTCTAGAGTTTCAAAAGAATAGAAACACACACAAGAAACCACACAAGGACTTTAATTTGCAAGAACAGTATCATCTAGCTTTTCAGAGCCTAAGATTTGACATTGATGTGCCTCATAGGAGACTAAGGCCATGGGTCTACAAGTCCTAAAATCTTCGTAGTCAACAATAAAGAGAAACCTTTCCATCCATATATCCATGGACAATGTGACTGAGCTAGCAAGTCAAGAACCTAGACCATAGTTAGTAGACCAGATGTAAAATAGCTAATTCTCACATCAAGAAAAATAATTGGAAATACAAGAAAATATACCATATGTGCCAATAAACTATAGCCAAGGTGGCTAAGCATGAAATTACATTGCCATGGAAGGTTGAGAATCATAAATGAATGCTCTAACATGAATACTCACCTCTTGCCAGGGTGGAACATTGTATGCACCCCATGATCATGGTGGCTAAAAGTATGCACCCTCTTAGAAAGTGGGAGGAAGGAAACCTCCAATCTTGTATTATTCAAAATGGCAAAAGTTCCTTCACATGCTACATCTCTCTCCTTTTATACTTAACCCTAGGCTAAGGCATTTATGCTTTATTACAAGCCATCCTAGCCTAAAAGTGCCTTGTCCTCAAAGCTGAAATTAGAACAACTTACAAGAAAAGATTACAATGATAGCTTTGTAAGTAATGGATCCATGCTGAAATGAAACTCCAAGTTGAAGAAGATCTTATATGTCAATGAAGTACAAGTATGAAATTTGAGTATATTGTTGGAAACTGTCCAAAACAGGTTGTTGCACAAGAATGGCCATAACTCGAAGAAGAAATGTCCAATCACCATGTATGACCTATAGAAATGTAGAGGACAATCCCTAGTATCTAGCCATGCCATAAAAATCCAATTTCGATGACAGTGGAGAAATTATTTTTATCACTGAATTTTTAAATAGCAAGTTGTCTTCTTCAGATTTTACTCTGTTTCCTATAAAAGCCATGGAAAAGAATCAATGTATGATGATGGTTTCCAAGTAGACTCCTCCATGGGAAAACCTCGCCATTTAATAAGGTATTCCAATAGTGAACGGTTCCTTAAGACATTTTCTCTTTTGCCAATAATCTTTTCGTGCTCATAAATTATGAGACCATCTTCTTCTATGGGAGGTAACTCCTCTAAAACATTTATGGCTGGACCCACATATTTCTTAAGTTGGGAAACGTGGAAGGTAGAATGAATCCTTGTTGAAGAAGGCAAATCAACCTTGTATGCAAGCTCGCAAACTCATTTGAGGATTTGATAAGGCCCATAATAATGATGAGCTAACTTATTATGACCACCTTTGAGATCAACATACCTAGATTTAGGCACTTTAAGAAATATCAAATCTGCTTCTTCAAACTCTAAAGGCCTCCTCTTTTCATCAACATAAGCCTTCATAACATCTTGTGCCTTTCTAATATTTTATTTGCATTAATGTAAAAGAGCTTCCATTTTATCAACTTCAACCTTGGCTTGGGAATTCACATCTTCATGAAAGAGGTGTGAAGGTATTTGCACTTTATATGCATAAAGCACTTCAAATTGTGACATGCCAATGCTCATATGATGAGTGTTATTATAACAAAATTCAGCAAGATGTAGCCAATGATCCCACGAAGCTTGAGTGTCATGGAAAAAATGTCAAAGGTAGACTTCCAACCATTTATTGGCATTCTCCATTTGGCCATCCGTTTGGGGATGATATATCGTGCTAGGAGTCAAAATTCTTCCCATAGAAGTGAACAAGTTCCTCCAAAAACTTCCCATAAACTTAGTATCACGATCGGATACAATCTTTAATGGCATACCATGGAGTTTAAAAACACTTTCCATAAACTGATCGGCCACTTTCTTTGTTGTAAATTGAGCCTTTGTTGGGATGAAATGTGCTAATTTAGTCAACCGATCCACAATGACATAGATACTATTCCACCTATGCTTTGTTGTTGGTAATCCCATGATGAAATCCATGCTTATGTCCATCCATTTCCCTTGAGGAATGGGTAATGGTTGGAACAAACCTCCAGGTAGAAGTGTGGAATCCTTGTTTTATTGACATGGTAAACACTTCATGACATAATCTTTAATATCCCTCCAAATGCCCTTCCAATAGAACCTCTTATGGATATTGTCAAATGTTTTGAACAACCCATGGTGTCCCACTAAAGGTGAAGAGTGCATCTCATACAAGATACGGTCTTTGAAAGAAGATTGTGGTGTCAAGTGGACTCTATCATGATACCATAAAAAACTATTGTGTCATTTGAAATTGGAATACTCTTCTCCTTTGCCTTGCTGAAATTCTTTCATCATCTTTGATGCTTGCTCATCAAGTAAATACTCTTCTTGGATATCATGTATCCAATCCTTATGCACAATTGAAATTGTAGAGATGGAACATGCCCACATTCTTGACAAAGCATCTGCCACAATATTATCTTTTTCAACATTATCTTTTTCAACCATATATGATATTACAAAATCATAGCTTTGATGAGTAGCTAGCCACCTCCTTTGTTTAGGAGACAAATTTCATTGGAAAATGAAATATTTCGGCATGCTGATTGCTTTTAACCTTTAAATGGCTACCATACATATAGTGATGCCACTTTTTAATAGCATGCAAAATTGCCAACATCTCTTGTTCATAGACATGTAGTTGATGCTCCTTATCATCAAGCTTGCGACTTTCATAGGCTATAACTCCATGGTCTTGATATAAAACAATCCCAACTCCTCTCCCACTAGCATCCGCACATATAATGACTTCCTTAGAGAAATCCAGGCATATAAGAATAGATGCTAAAACTAAGAGAGATTTCAGCTCATTGAAACTCTTGTCGGCTATGGAGTCCCAAAAGAAAGCCTCTTTCTTTAGCCTATCAGTTAAAGGAGCTGCCACATGAGCATAATTTTTTATATTCCTCTTGTAGAAGGAAGAGAATCCAAGGAAACCCCTCAAAGAAGTAGAATTCATAGGAGTAGGCCACTCTTTGAAACATTTCACTTTGTTGGGATCCACTTGAATGCCTTGTTCTCCTACAATGTGGCCCAAGTATTCTACTTAATCTTCCATGAAAGAACACTTTGATATTTTAGCAAAGAGTGTATGTCTTCTTAATATGTCAAAGACCTCTTGTACATGCATCAAATGCTCCTCCTTGAATTTGCTATAAATGAGGATATCGTCAAAGAATACAATAACTATTTTGAATAAGAAAGGCTGCAATATTTTATTCATGAGAGCTTGAAAAGTAGCGGGTGCATTTGAAAGCCTAAATGGCATGACCAAGAAGTGGTATAACCCTCTTTCAGTCCTAAAGGTTGTTTTATATTCATCTCCTTCCTTTATTCTAATTTGGTGATAACCCGAACAAAGATCAATCTTGGTAAAGACCTTTGCATCTTTGAACTCATCTAAAAGGTCATCAATGCGTGGAATCGTTTATCTATTCTTCATCATGGACTTGTTTAACTCCCTATAATCAATGCACATGCGAAAAGATCCATCCTTCTTCTTAACCAAGAGCACAAGAGAGGAAAATGGTGATTGACTTGGCTGAATCAAACCCATTTGTAGCAACTCTTTGACTTATCGATCCACCTCTTCCCTTTCAAACTTTGATAAGCGATAGGGAGGTTTGTTGATGGGTTTGTATTAGGTAGCAAATCAATAGGGTGGTCAATCTCTCTCTTTGGAGGCAAAGATGTTGGTGGCTGAAATAAATTATTGTATTCCTCCAATATCTCTTCTAACCTTGGATCCTTTTTCTTTGAAGAAGAAGATGGCTGATTTTGTGGCTACTCTTCATCTATTTTCACAAGCAAAAGAGTGAAGATACATGATCTTGAATTGATTTCTTTTTGTAACTTCTTTATGGATATGAATTTCAATTGTTTTTTACCAATGTCCTTCAATTCTATATGTTGTCCATTCCATTTGAACTCCATTTGCATATTTTCCAAGTCTAATGAAAATTTTCCAATGGACTTTAACCAATCACAGCCAATGACAACATCTATACATCCCATTTCTAAAGTAATTAAGTCCACTTGTATGGTACATGAAGGAGATAAGCTGATAGAAGTATGTATGAACACTTCATTGCTTGATTCATAAGCTCCATTGGTAACTTGGATCTTCAATGGCACTTGCATTTGTTGAGGTAGCAGTTTTAGCCCATGCAAAGATTTGGTATTTATAAAGCTATGGTGTTGCCCGTGTCTATTAGAAGATGAATCACTTTCCCATTGATCAGCCCCTCAACGCTAAGGGTATTTTCTCCCTTATAACTGGTATATGCATTATGAGAAATTGCACATAAAGAACCACTCAGATCAAAGGGAAAATTATCCACAATATCATAGAACTCGTCATTAGTTCCATCATCCTTATCATGCGTGTCTTCAACCATAGGGTTTGCATCCACATGAAACGCATTTCCCTCTTCACCTTCATCTTCATCTGGCTCATTGATGATGACAAAATTGAGCTTGCTATTTTTTTATTTATATTTCAACCTATGGTCTTGTGTTCACTTTTCTCCACATTTGAAGCATAAACCTTTGGCTTGCATGTCTCTAATTTGATCATTAGAAAGGACTTTGCTATAAGTTCTGTTTTGAGATCCCTTTTATGCATTTTCAGCCCTTGTACAATTTTGTTTTGCTTCAACCATTGGTCTAGAACCACCACCAACACTTGGTTTTGACCCATAAACCATTGGATAAGTAGGCAACTTGTTGTAATTACTACTACAGGTATTAGTTCCCTTGCTATCTTATCTATACACATCCCTTGGCTGGCTGAAATGAACTCCAAACTTAGAAGATTGATTTGGTGAGGAATACCCTGAACTCTTAGGCTGAATACCCATTGAATCTCTTCTATATGCCCCTTTGTTGAAGTCCATACCATCTTCTTTGCAATCTTTCTTTTTCCATTGGAGAGACAAACACCTCTAACATTGCCTTCTTAAAGTCCTCCTAAGAAGTAAAAGTGTGACCAACTCTTTGCATGTATCTCCACCATGTATGTGCATAGCCCTCAAGACGAAGTGCCGCAAAATAGATCTTAGCTTCATCTTGGCGAGAAAAAAGTGTGAAGTACATCTCTAATTTATTGACCCATTCTTCCCACTCCATTGGAGATGCATTATCCCCCTTGAAGTTGGAAATGATGATCTTCTCTTTGTACTCCCTCTCATTATAGGTTGGCTGAAAATTATAAGAGTGCTGCCCAAAAGATGATTGTCTTCAAGACTCTCTATACATTGAACCTCTTCCAAAAGATTTTGGTTTAGAAGCATTATTGCCTTGATTTGGTTTATCCAATCCAAAAGAATGAGGTTGTCCACTAGTGGGCTGACTATAAAATGATTTCTCTTTGTTAGTGATATCATGGAATGACCTTCTTTCCTCAAATATTCCATTCTTATCATGCATCTCCGATTCTTTTTGCTTGATAGTAGATTTGAAAGGAAAGGCTTTGTAGAACATGTCACATCCATGAAACTCTTCATTCTCATCTTCTCTTAAGTTCTCCTCTTCTTCATAAGTGGCCTCATGTCTTGAATTAAATTGTGGATGGACATGATGCTTTGATGGTATTAGTGGTTGATAATAGGCACTCTTCAATGTTGATGGCTCTCCTTTCTCAAAGGTTCACATTATTGGCTGATTAATTCCTTTTCCTTTTATATTAGTGGGTTGGGCTGAAGTATTTCCAATATGAGAAAGTGGGTACATTTGGTGTAGAAGGTGTGATTTGAGTTTTCAAGTTGTTAATTGCTGCTAATATATCTTCAAATCCACTTTTCATAGACTTTGCTAGAACATTTTCAAATCCATTCTGCATAAACTTGACCAATTGCTAAAGACTCTCGTTCACCTCATTGGATGTTTTCTCCATCTTTCCAAATGAATTAGAGATTTGTTCATGAGTGTCATGAATTGCAATATTCAGCACATGTGGCTCTTTTGAAAGTATGAAGTCTTCAAAAGGTTCATGAAACAATTTATTCTCATCATTACCAAGTTGCACACTATGAGCATTACCAACACTAACACCTTCATCTTGTTGGTCTTCATTACCGGATTCATTGGTTTTATTTTGATCATTGGCATACTCTTTGATATCCTCTTGAATCGTTTCCATCACTTGGTCTTTCCTTTTGTTTTGGCCATTAGGGATAGTTGTTGTCAAAGATGACTGTTCTAGAGAAAACTAAAAATATCTTGCTTAACATTGTACCAATCCCAATGATTTCTTGACCCAAAGGAAGCTCATATAGTGAGGATATTCTAGATTTGTTAAGATCTTAGCTTGCAAGAGGTGTAATAGGTGTAATGGCCTCAAACAATGCGCCCTTGTCAACTTGTCTAGGTGTAGTCCCACTATACCAACTGTCAGGAAAACTATTATAACTTTTGCTCCTGATGTCCGATTACTAAAGTTTTTAGTTCAAATCGAAGCTTGACATTCCCTCTTTGAATCAAGATATCAAGCTCTCATATCAAATCATGACAGAAAATTCTGTAGCAAAAATTGTGTACCTATCCAGTGAATTCCTGCACCCTATAAATACCCTGTGAATGCCTCGTTTCACCGATCAAATGGAAAAGGATAGGGATAGGTATTGCCCTTTCTTGCTGTGACTCACTGCATACAATGAATTTCACTTACCACTTGGTTTTTACTTTCAGCCATATTGCAATCAATTACTTTCAAGCAATCAAAGTCAGGGTTAGGTATAAAATTCCAGCAAATGAGAAATATTTGCATCAATTGGCTACTGATTTTAAGTGGGCAGGATGAAGAAAATTTAGCATAGCCACATTCAACCCTAAGTTGGATCTATATGGACTTAGTTGTCAATTTCAAAATAGGATTGCTCTTAATTATCCTTTTTTCAGTAAATGGATGGTTTTAGCAATTGGATTTAAAGGGAATTAAGTGCAAAATGTAGAAGTACATGTTTCATTATTGAAGGTACTAATCATGGAAGCTCCAACAACCCTATGAGACGTGAAAATCTTGATCTCTAGCTTGAGGTGGCCAAGAACACCTTCAAATTGTAATTCCCAGGATGAATATTCAACTCATAGACTCAAATTCTTCTCCAAGAAAGCTCCTATGACCATGACCTTGATGGAGATTATCCTTATGAGCTCCAAATGTGACTAAAATTGAAGGGGAATCAATGATCAACCTTCCAAGAGATTAGAAGACTTCAAATCTTGAAAAAGAGCTCTCCCATTGAAGCACTTGAACTTGCATAAGCTGTCCTTATACTTGCAACATCAAAATCAAGCTCCATTCTTGCAATGTTGAAGCAAGAGCTTCAAATTTTGGCGGAATCCAATGTCTAGAAGCATTAGGACGTATCAAGAGCCAAAAGTCCCATGATTCCAATCTTCAAAGACCAAAATTTTGAAAGAATCAAGTGGTTTCCCTGTTTTCCCTAAATCAAGAGACGAGGATGCTCTAATCTTACTTGAAATCCTCAATATAGACCCAATGTGTATTGTAGATACTTCCCTTCGACCTTTGAAGGTATCAAAAAGAAGCCAAATCTTCAAGAAATTAAAGGAATCTTCATGTTGTCCATTTTCGGCCATGGATAGGGTTTTGAAGCTCCAAGAATTCAAGAGAGAGTGATGAAGTTTGCTTTTATCATGCTATAGACTTGGAAGAGAAATTGTAAGTGAACTTGAGTAGGCTAGAAGCTAAGCTTGGCCTTCATTTTTGCTCACGTTGATGAGGGAGTGTGTCTTCAAAAAACTAGTGCAAACTGTCCATGAACCAACTCATTTACCTCATGATCAAAATAAGATTAAACAAGGCATATAAGTACTCTATAGCAAGCTTACAACATGAAGAATTGATCTATGGTAGCCATTTGGACCATCATGGCATTGGGGAAGAGATAGAATCAAGATCTTGGCTATGGAGTTGTAAAGAAAGAAGAGAGAGAAACTCTCCTTTTACAAAAGTAACCCTTTTTTAAAGTCCATTCTTAATCCTATTAACCACAGTTAACTCAAGGACCTCTAAAATGTCATGAAAAGAACCACAACCTACTATTTTTCACCATAGAACCTCCAATTTCTTCATGTCCAACTCCAAGAACCTCCATATTAGTGACAACTTGATGTAGATAACCATGGCTAGCAATCATGGTTTTAATTGTGTCCACCACTATAACTAAATCTTGTACTCAAGTTACATGTCACCTATCTCTGTGACTAAATTTTCCCACGAAAATGACTCTTCCCATGGATCAAAGTCCATGCTCTGATACCAATGTAAAATAGCTCATTCTCACAACAAGCAAAATAACTAGAAATACAAGAAAATACACCATATGTGCCAAGAAACCATAGCCAAGGTGGTAGGCATGAAATTATATTACCATGGAAGGCTGAGAATCATAAATGAATGCTGCAACATGAATACTCATCTCATGCCAAGGTGGGACATGGTATGCACCCCATAGTCATGGTGGGTAAGAGTATGCACCCTCTTAGATGGTGGGAGGAAGGAAACCTCAAATCTTGTATTCTTCAAAATGGCAAAAGATCCTTCACATGTTACATCTCCCTCCTTTTATACTTAACCCTAGGCCAAGGCATTTATGCTTTATTACACTAGATGGGGATAGAGACATTCAACAAGATTGACTTTAGATACATTGAGTGTGGTATCACTCATATGTATGATGACTTTCCAACACACAAGGCATCTAGTAGTACCCTCACACAGTCTATAAAGCCTAACATTCAAAAGGTCAAAGCCATCAACACTACCTTAGAATATGAAGAGCTAATACCTTCTATATATCTTTGGGTCCAACTAACTACCAAGAGAGAGCTCGTCGTTGATGCTCTCATCAACGAAAGTTTTAATTACAACATCTTGACTTATGATGTATGGACTACGATTGGTCAACCTGAACTAGTCCCAACAAATGTAGTCATCAAATCTTATGGAGGAACACCTCCTCCCCTCCTAAGACAATGCAAGATTCTTCAGACTGTAAAGACTGAGAGCCTTCCCATGGTTTTTTATGTGCTTACAAATCAGGAAGATATGGATAGAGAGGTTTTTCTTGGAAGAAATTTCAAATGTGTGACCAGATGTATTGTGGGCTATGAAGCACACCAAATACATTTGAGCTTACCAAAATTTGAGATTGTCACTGCTTTCAGAAAAATGAACCTTTTCTCTTCTCCAAAGAAGGGCCAATAACCTGTCTTAGAGTCAGATCAAAACACTAGTGAGGATGACCAAGAGTTCCAAAGGAGCTACTCAAGGCATATGCAGACAAGAGAGAATCACTCAGTGTGAATCCTCCTGGTAGCAAAGTAAAGCTCAAGATGGCTAGGACCACCGCAAAGCTTCTTAAGCTATTAGAAAGAGAAATTCATCTACAAGGAATAACAAGCCTAGGGCATATAATTGAAAGTATCAATGGAGAGTTAACACAAAGTCATGATGGGTTCCCAAAATGTTGCTATGTGCTCAAGGGTTTTATGCAAAACGTTGTTGGATTTGGTTGCCAAAACCACTTGCAAGGCCACCTCCGCTAATGACTGCCCTAGGTCCATCAAAATCTAAGAGAAAAAGAAAGAGACCCAAATACAAATCTGGGTCCTAGACCAAGATACTTGTGAAGATACAAATTAACAAGCTAGTGGCTAAACATCTAGTTCTTGAGATACCCATATCCACAATTTTAGAAATACAATAGTCTAAAGTAGTTGCTAATCCATAAGAGGAACTAGTAATGACTGAACAGTCACTAAGTCAAAAAGAGGGCACAAAGCAGTCACTAATCGATGATGTTGCTCATGCTAAAATAGAAGTCCAAGGAAGCTGACTCTAGATGCCTCTAATGTTGACAAGCAACAACCCATAAAAGTTTTCGGTCCTTCAAAACGACCAACGTCTCCCAAAAACCAAGAATCTTTGTCACCCAAGCCAAAATAGAACATCCAATAGCAACGACCTAATGCATATGCTCACTTCACTAAAAAGGATCCAGAATGGATAGCTAAGAAAACATTATAGGATCAAGAACCTCCCTTCAAGAGTGTTGTCAAGAACAAATCTAGAAATTTGAAGACCAAGACTACCTCCCATAAGTTCGAGGATCCTAATGTACCATTATCTTTGACTGACATGATTGACCAATCCCTTGCCTCAGAAGCTACTAGTTCCAATCTCAAGGAGGAACCCATATAGTCCCAATTCTTCATTATAATCAAACCTATCATTGCAACTAAGGCACAAGCCTCTAGTACTTCAATCTCACAACAAAATACTAATTCTAGCCCAAAGAGCATAATGAATCCAATGACCCAGAAGTCTTTTTTTCTCAGCCAAAAGCTCCAATGCATTTAACACTCATTCAGAGACCCCCCATGGAGGCTTTTGAAAACATGGGGCAACAAAAGGATCAATCCAAGGTCACGAGTTCCAAGGACCTAGATGGACTATTATTGACTTCATTCAATTGTACACATGTTCATGCTAGCATTGGAATTCAAGCTACCAAGGATGAGAAGCTCTTAGAAAGGCCTCTAACGTGCTTAGAGCAATCACAAATTTTTTGGTATTATCCAATGGTCATGGAAGAAGTCATGAAGAAAATGACCAAGGCAGAGCAAGAGAAGCATCACTTGATTCCTATGTTCCACCCTTAGCAGTGCATGGTAATCAAGGAATACACTGTAGCATTAACCATGAAAGCGGAAGGTCAAAGTGAGTTTGAAAGGTAATGGGATTCTAGTCAAGGTTTAGCTACAAGGTATGGCAATCATCTAATGACTATTGGTGACCAAAGAAAGGCCCTTTGAACTTCCATATAGGATCGAACATATGTAGCACCTACATCTCTGAGAGTGCTTGCGACTGTCCGTAGTGTCAACATTTCTAAAGTTGCCAAAATAGATCCCTCATGTGACAAACTCCTTTGAGAGGAAGAGTTGCACATTTGAAGTCGATTGGGACAAAGTAACATGATGATCGATGCCTTTAGATATATTTTCTACCTTACACATGAACCATAACTTCTTAATGGCCATACTTCATTACAGTATAGTCCCAAATTCTTTGACTAGTTTATCCCAAGGCTGAATGACACAATACCTCATCTTTCCTTTGCTTCTAGTGCCACACAGAATGACTCTTCATCCCATGATGTAAAGTAGGGTGATGTACATAAAACTTCTACTAACACTGACACAATGGCTAAAAGTAGTGTGCTTGAAATTCCAAATCCTAAGGCTACATCTACTAGCATCCCTACTAGCCCATACTGTCAAGTCAACCAAGTTAACCCTGCTAATTCCCAAGATGCTCTAGATGAGATTGCTCAGACTCACCTTTAGATTAGCCTTACTAAACCTAACCCTCCTTTTGGCCTCCATCCTTTGCTTGTTTATCGACCACTCAACATCATGGCTTTTCATTTGGCCAAGAAATTCAATTCCCCTAAAATAGAATGGCTACTCCAATTTGATGCCATATTCACTACTTATCCCACACTGTTTGCAATTATCAATTTAGGCCTTATTAATGATGAGATGGTTACCACAAAAGCCTCTTAGTTCAAGATGAATATGCTAAAACCCTTCCTTAGTCATGTCGACTTGTTCCATCTTATGCTTTTGTGACCAAACTCAAATACCAGTTAGCATTTAATGAACTTGAGTAGAATTGCGATTCTTGAAGTCCATTCTTGCAAAAATGGTCTTCTCATCAGCTTGAGATTGCTTATGATGGTAGTCATCTTATGACAACAATTGAGCAGTGTCATATAGCCAATACGCTTCAATATGATCCAACCTACTACGAGACTACTTCCTTGCATTCTATCATCTTAGTTCGGCATCTAGAATTACCACAAAAGTTGAAATACCACCCATTGCTTGATAAGATTTTGACTGAAGAGGAGTCACACATTGCTAGTAGCTTTGCAAGACCATCCTTACTTGATGATCTCATTACTTACATTTGTAGACTAGCTACAAAACCAATTGACTTGGATGCTTTTGCTGCATTGGAGTACAATCCAAATTTCTATGACTGGTGGATTCCAAAAACTACAAAATATTGACCCTTGTATATAACACCATTTTTTTTCTCATTATATATATTTTCTTTTGTTGCACTAACAAGAGCTAAGACCCTTTGACTTTTGAAACAACACTATATCTTCTATGGGGGCAAAGTCAAGGTATGAGATCACAACTTTTGCTCACAATACAATGATGAAATGCAAAAAAGTTTTTTGTAATTCTATATATCTTTTGACTTTGCATCCACTACACGGTATTCTCAAGATCTCACCAAGTGAATATAGGCAAATAATAGGTGGGTCAGCAATGCCATGTAGTTCATGTTTCATGCCAACATCATCGATAGTAAAATCCTTCTTTGAAGATTCCAAGATATAGCAACATCATAACAACCATATTATTTAAGAGACTCTCACAAAGACAAAGACATCTGAGTGTTGTTGATATCGACATCCCAATTTTTTCATCCATCACATTCCTTGACTACAACATACAATGGCCATCTACTTCTTGAGGGGAAGTCACACTTGCATCATTTAATACTACAAGTCTTCATCACCTAGTCATAGTTCTTCTTCACTACCTCAATATCACCAATGAGACAAGGTGCTTTCAAGGTTAAAGGTGTTGGGGGTAAAGGCGTCTCTGCCTAGCCACTCGTGTATTACTACACTGGCTCTGCCTAGCTACCCATGTATTACTACACTGACAGTCACCGCCACTGCACGCTGCAGGTGGTGGGCACCCGTCACCGTCACTTTATTCTTTATTCTTTTAATGACAATTTGAATAAAGGAAGGCCCGGTCACACATTGTGACTGTTGGAGTTCCCATTTCTAGTCTCTCCCTTTCTTGCTCTTGCTCTCCCGCCATAGCTCTCGAGTCCAACCTTCGATCTGTCGCCCCCTTTCAACTGGTATCAGAGCTTTTCTATGTGACTCTTGAGCTTGGTTTGTGGCATTCTCAGCATCCCATCGACTCCCTACTTGCATTGGGTCTCCTTCCCGGTAGCCATATCCAACTCCTTCGAGCTCCCGTCACTCCTCGGCTTTCCGAGCACCTTTCCGGCATTGTTGGGTACCTTTAGGGCATTACATCAAAGGTATTTGATCATTTTCTTCAGGGTTTACTTTAGTTCTCAGGTCTCATAGGATGTACACAAGTTGTGGGCAGCCATAACTCACACCTCTTGGAGCTTCCTTCACCTGGATCTTGCTTCCAGCCTATCAAGGTTTGCTGAGGCTTGGTGTAGGCCTTCTTTGGCCCTCATTTGTGCCCCCTTTGGGCCCCATTGTTGACACGTGGGATAGTAGACCCCCCTAGCCAACTCACATTTTTTTTGCCCCTGTTTCAAAATTTGGCCCAAAAATCACTCTTTTTTGTCATTCTCGGGCATTCGGAACCCGATTCAGGCAAGATAAGAGTCTAAGTTGGGGTTTTGGCACACTCCGGATGCAATTGTGATGCCGGATTTGCCAAATTCTGATGATAGAATCTTCTGCAACAGATTTCAGGTCTGAAACAGCATGTATTTGTATGCCTATGCTTGTTTGGGCATGACAACATAACCGGTTTGATGCCTATTGCATCCCGATTGATTGGGGGGTTGAAGCTACATGTAATGCTATGATTTTGGCCTGATTTTGGGGCTGGAAATACATAGTTTATAACAGTAAATGCATGCTAAATACTCTTGGACTGAAGCTATCTTTCATGCTTTGACATATGCCTATTGGTTCCGGATATATGTCTTGGGTTATGCTATGATGTATTGATCATCGAGGGATGACTTTGTGCTTGTCATTGAATCCGGATGCTTTTGGAAGCTTGAGCTTATTTTAGCCCGCACTTATTGACATTGGTATATGCTTTGACAGTGATGCTTCTTGGGTTTATGCATACCCGTTGCCTACGGCTTGATGCTCATGTCACAGTTGATTACCCTATGCATATGTTGAGCTTGAGTGCTCATTGAAGCTCCACCTTGGATGCATTTTGGATTATCTAGAGTAGTCTTGGATATTACTTGGCTTGTCAGAGTTTGGATTGGGATGTACTTGATGTCTTACATGCTTATGGATGCTACATACGGATGCTCTACCACCTACATGTTCGGGATGTACTATTGATGTATTGTCTTAGACTTATGTCATTGGCACTATGTCTTGCCTTGGCTTGAGCTCTTGAGCTTGTACATACGGCTTTTGTGCCAGTGGCATTGTTAGCTCTCTTTTATTGAAATCCAAAATTTATTACAGCAAGTATATATGTATGGACTGACATGGATTTTTCATGCTGAAACACTCTAAAATGATGTACTTTCACTAGTACTTGGTGGGCAGCAACTTTGGTTCCACTTTCCTCACCATTTTCCCTCGATTTTGGTGATTTTTTGGTCATTTTCTGCAGTAAACAACAAGTAGTTTTGAACTTCTATAGTCTTCCAGCCTGCATTATGGCGAGTTTTTCCACTGATCATGCTATTTTCAACATCACTAAGCTTGATGGTACAAATTACTCTTATTGGAAGAGCTAGATTTGGCAGGTTTTGGCGCAGAAATTGCAAATCAAACCTTTGAGGTTAAGCAGGCATCCACCTGCAACTATGCCAGATGAGGAATGGCTTGAGGTTGACGAGTTATGCAAGTCCACCATTGTATTGTCTCTCACAGAACAGGTTCACTACAATGTATTTGAGGAAGAAAAAGAATAGAGTGCATGGCAGTTGTGGGATAAAATCAAGAATCTCTATAACAAGAAAAGTCCAACGAGTCAAATGTATTAGCTGAAGCAGCTTATGGATCTGCGCATGAAGGAGAATGTGACTATGTCTGCTCACTTGAGCCAGTTTCATGCTATACTCAAGAACTTGACTTCGCAGGACATCACTTTTGCAGAGGATGTCACTCCTCTTTTCTTGCTTGGTACTCTTAATGAGTCATGGGATGTATTCCGCACTGCATTATGTGCCTCTACTACTACCTTGAAATTATTTGATGTTGAGAGTGCTCTTCTGCGAGAAGAGGTTAATCATAAGAATTCGGATGCCTCTTATGTGTCGCATGCTATGATAGTTAGAGGTAGGAATGATGGATATGGAAAGCATGGCAGTGGCAAGGGCAAGGGCCATGGACAAGATTCTCAAAAATCTCGGTCCAAGTCTCGTGGGAAGTCAGGTAGCAAATCCCGTGGTAGGAATGCAGATGTTACTTGTCACCATTGTGGGAAAAAGGGTCATATTAGGCCACAATGCCATGAATTGCACAATGAAAGGCGCAAAGATAAGGGGAAAGACAAAGTGCAGGATAAGTCTTCTGATCGCAGCATAGTGCTTGCAAAGTCCAGTGTTAAAATTGAAGAGATCAATGTTATGCAACCTGAGGATGTTGATAATGATGATTATATCCTTGCAGCTTCTTCTAGTGCTTCGCAGATGACAGAGATATACTCTATGTATGCACAGTGTTGGCTCTTGGACTCAGTGCATCCTTTCATGTGACACCTTGCCGAGAGTGGTTTCATTCATACTGTACTGTTTCGAGTACTGTGCGCTTGGGTGATGACAGCTCTCTTGATATTGTGGGCATTGGTGATGTTAGGTTGCACCTTTCTTCTGGCAGTAGTTTTGTGATGCAGGATGTACGTCATGTACATGCTTTGACAAACTGTCTCATGTCAGCTGGATAGCTTGATGATGGAGGATATCATGTATGTTTTGGAGACTCTGCATGGAAGATCACTCGTGGCAGAGTTGTGATTGCGAGAGGTGCCAAGGCTTGCAGTCTCTATCCCTTGATTGTATCAGCTTCTTCCCTTGATCATGTTTTGTCTGTGGGTTCTATCCCACATGTATCTCTTTGGCATGCCCATTTGGGCCATATGTCTTTGAAGGGAATGAAAATGCTTTCTAGTTTGCAATACTTATTGTCCCTTGATTATGCATATTTTAATTCATGTGAGCATTGTATTTATGGCAGGCAGATGCATAAGAAGTTTGGTAGGCCACGCATGAGTGAGCCCTTGGCATTGGTACATTTGGATGTCTATGGGCCCATGCCTTGTCAGTCTATGGGTGGTGCAAAGTATTCTGTTACGTTCATAGATGATTTTTCACGAAAAGTTTGGGCTTATCCCATTAAGCTGAAATTCGATCTCTTGGCCGTGTTTCAAAGATGGTTTGCATTGATTGAGAACCAGTCTGGGTATAGGCTAAAATGCCTAAGGACAGATAATGAGGGTGAGTATGTCTCACGTGATTTGAGTAGTTATGTGATGAGAGGGGTATTAAGCGTCAGTTGACCGCCCCCTATACCCCTCCCAGAATGGTTTGGTTGAGCGGATGAATAGAACCATCCAGGAGTGTATATGCAGTATGCTTAGTCATGCAGGCCTATCACAGAGCTTTTGGGTTGAGGCAGTTAGTACAGCTGTGCATGTCATAAACATATCACCTTCTAGTGGTTTGGATTCACAGGTTGGAGAGGAGGTATGGACTAGAAAACCCCCCTCTTATGCGCATCTCCGTATCTTTGGATGTGAGGCATTTTGCCATGTGCCCAGGGGCAAGAGAAGTAAGCTAGATCCCAAGAGTGTCAAATGCATTTTCCTTGGTTATGGGGATGCAGGCGAGATGGGTTACCGTCTCTGGGATCCGTAGGCGCGGAAAGTCATCCGCAGTCATGATGTAGTCTTCCATGAAGACAAGATGCATAGGCAGCCTGAGAGAATTGTTGAGATCCACAGGGCCATATTTCAGGAGGAGCCGAGAGCTCCTGCACAGCCAGTTGAACAGCCTACAGCTGCAGCAGATGCTCATGGTCAGGGTGTTGGATAGGTAGTTGGGCAGGTAGCAAAACCTGCCATGAGATGGTCTACTAGAGACATACGTCCATCTGATAGATTTCAGCCCTCGATGCATTATGTCTTGGTTACAAATGCAGGAGAGCCTTTCACCTATGATGAGGCTATGCGCAGGGGTGGCACTCACTCCTGGGAGAGGGCTATGCAGTCTGAGATAGACTCCCTGCATAAGAATGACACTTGGGATTTGGTTTCCTTGCCTACGAGCAAGAAGGCTTTGCCATGAAAGTGGGTGTACAAGCTAAAAAGTATCCCTGGACACCCCAAGCTGGCATACAAGGCTAGATTGGTAGCAAAGGGTTTTAAGCAGGAGCATGGTGTGGACTTTGACGAGGCCTTTTCTCCTGTGGTTAAGATGACCACCCTGCGCTTAGTCTTGGCTTTGGTTGCTCAGCTTGACTTGGATTTATACCAGATGGATGCCAAGATGGATTTCTTACATGGGGACTTGCATGATGAGATTTATATGGAGCATCCTAAGGGCTTTGCAGAACCTGGCAGGTAGCACCTAGTGTGCAAATTGAAGAAAAGTCTTTATGGATTGAAACAAGCACCTAGGGAGTGGTATCATAAGTTTGATGCCTTTACGCAGTCACAGGGCTACAGTCGGAGTGCTATGGATCCATGTCTTTACACGAAGAAAGCTCATGATGGTTCTTTATTGATTTTGGTACTCTATGTGGATGATATGTTGATAGCAGGGAAAGCTCATGATAAGCTAGATGCTCTTAAGGCTCAGCTCAAGAAGAGCTTTGAGATGAAAGATCTGGGATAGGCCGCTCACATACTTGGTATGCACATTACACGCGACAGGCATCAAGGACTCCTCTACTTGTCACAAAGGGAGTACATTCATAAAGTCCTTGAGCGCTTCCGCATGCAGGACGTAAAGCCTATTGGCTGACCATTGCCTTCTTATGTGAAGGTATCACAGGCTGATTGTCCACAGACAGAAGAGCAAAAGGCCGAGATGGCCAAGATTCCCTATGCATTCGCAATGGGCAATCTTATGTATGCCATGATAGCCACTCGTCCAGATATTGCCTTTGCAGTTGGTGTTGTGGTATGCTATATGGCTACACCTGGCAAGAAGCATTGGGATGCCATGAAGGGTATCATGAGGTACCTGAAGGGCACTACAGATATGTACATATGCTATGGCAGCCAGGATACATGAGTCGTGGGGTACACCGACTCTAATTATGCAGGATATGTAGATAGTAGGAAGTCCACTTCCGGCTATGTATTCACCTATGCCGGAGGTGCTATTTCTTGGATGTCCAGGGTGCAGAAATGCACGGCCCTTTCTACTATAGAGGCCGAGTATGTTGCAGCCACTAAGGCTTGCAAGGAGGCCATTTGTTTGGGTCATTTAGTTGCTGACCTTGGTATTGATGCTATCCCTACACTGCATTCGGATTCTATGAGTGCTATTCAATTAGCCGAGAATCGGGTCTTCCATGCGAAGATGAAACACATTGAGGTGAGGTATCACTTCATATGTGGGGTCGTTGAGGACAAGTCTGTTGATCTTATCAAGATCTCAACTGACCAGAATCCTGCAGATCTACTCACGAAAAGCCTCTCTACAGAGCGCTTTGCCTTCCTCAGGAGGTTGATGGGCGTGGGATGAGATGATGTCTTTCCTCATCCTATTGTACATGTGTACATGTTATACTGTCTTTTTTCTTTTTCTTTTCACTCCTCACTGGGGCAGATTCACCTTTAAGTGGGAGATTGTTGGGGGTAAAGGCGCCTCTGCCTAGCCGCCCGTATATTACTACACTAGCTCTGCCTAGCCGCTCGTGTATTACTACACTGACAGTCACCGCCACTGCACACTGCAGGTGGCGAGCGCCCGTTCACCGTCACTTTATTCTTTATTCTTTTAGTGGAAGTTTGAATAAAGGAAGACCCGATCACACATTGTGACTGTTGGAGTTCCCATTTCTAGTCTCTCCCTTTCTTGCTCTTGCTCTCCCGCCATAGCTCTCGAGTCCAACCTTCGATCTGTCGCTCCCTTTCAAAAGGCTCAATCTTCCATTTCCATGTGTATACTCAGGTGTACAACTCCATTCTTTGAGCCAAGTCTACTATTCTCAATCAGTCTTTCAATGTCTCATACGTCCACTTTGATTTTGTAAGGTTGCTAGCCCACTTATTATCTGACATTGTAGTATCCCAAAAGGAGAGTATATATTTTTTTAAAGATATAAAAAGAGAAACACAAGAGGGAAAAAAAAGGCCAATGAGAAAAAAAAGAGAGGAAAATAATACATACACTACACCACACCTAGGGGTCCTCAAGTTAGATGCATCTACTGGCTTTAGTTAGATGGCTTCATCTCTAATGCTCTAGCCCCTTTCCCATTTTCCCCCACATTTACCCAATATACATTAAGATCAAGATATACCTAGGGAGTCTCGACTCACCTTGGTTAGATTTGTCTCCCTGAGTCATTCACACTTTCTTCATTCCACTTCATTTATCCTAGTGCTACTTACTCAACTTCAAAGCAAGAAGTAAAAGTTACTTCACATAAGAAGGGACCAATTTTATCCACTCTCCCTTGTGTTGATTCCATGGAGAACCATGTGCTTCAAGAGCTTCTTGGATTGAACTCCACCTTTGGTCCATCTCTCCAATGGTGTCTCTCCAACAACTTTATTTTCCCTAAGCAACAATGACACTTTCTTCCATCTTCACCAGTGCAAGATTCCTTTGTCAATCCTCATCAAGAGAAGAATCCATGGAGCAATCTTCTAACTATGTATTAGACTATGTATGCACATGCACTCACATAATGTTTGCACCATAACATATTCATGGTTTTGGGTCCTCAAGTGTGGGACAACACTTCAGGCTTTTTGCTTGAAGTTTGATCCATCTCCCAATTCCACCTACACATGCATAAGTCACCATACACATAAGTAGACACACCCTGTAGGAAGAGCACAAGTTGGCTTACAAAACTTTTGTAGACAATCATTTCAAGCATTGAAGACCCATCAACATCGATGGCCTCTGCATCCTCATCCTTCTATATTTCATTTCTCTTATTCTGCTATGCCATCAGTGATTCTTCATGCAGGCATCATCTTTTAGTAGTTACCACACATTTTTGGACATCATCGACAAGAGCATCATTCTCTTTCGTAGTAATTCTTCACATCAACATGCATATTGCTCTCATCATCCATAGTTCTAGATTAGCAGCCTTTATTTCTCTCCACCAAGACTACTTCATTAGGTCTATTTTCAACATTTCCCATCTACCTTTGATGTGAATGCCATGGGACTAGCCCTCATCTAAGAGGGGGCTAATGTTAACAGTATTTTGTGAAGGCTAAGGTCTAAGAAGGTCAAAGTAAAGTCAAAGTGCAAGTGTTGGCTACCATTTTTTGGAAGAATTATAATTTATGGAGCTTCATTGTATTATTTTGGGCACTTCTATATTATTGTTGTACTCATGGACACCAAATTATCATGGATGTATTATTTTTTGAGAGCTGGGCTCATTTTCGTGCACATTGTATTTATCACCCATAGTTGTATTTGTCGCACCCACAAGTATTGTATGCATTGCGCACATGCATTTCTCATTAGATTAGCATAGACTTAGTCTATTTAGACTAAGGTACAAGCATGTTATGAGGATTGACCAGCCTAGTTCCCACAAAGGAGGTAGGACGCCCAAAAGAGAACACAAACCCTAATTCAATGTAGTGGAAACCCTAAAACGTAAAAGGGGCACAAATCCTAAAATACAAAGTGAGGTGTAAACCCTCTATGCACCATCCTAAAGAGGTGACCTAACCCTCACCCTAAAACAGTGTGCCATCCTAGAGAGGTGGCCTAATCCTAAAATTCAAAGTGGGGTGTAAACCCTAATCCTAAAATGGTGAGCCATCCTTGAGAGGTGACCTAACCCTAACCCTAATTTGTGTCTATCTAAGGATGGGAAGTCTCAATTGTATTTACTCTTTTGGTGTATCCATATTACAGAAGCTTTAATCAGTGCAACTATTGAAGCTTTCTATTCTTTTCTTCTATTCTATCATCTTACTTTCATTATTGAGAGTGAATGAGAGGGAGTGAGTGAGAGGTGTATTGACTGAGAGATTAAGGGAAGGTGAAGCTCTTCATTGTCTTCTTTCTCTTCTTCTTCTTCTCTACTAACTTCTCAATTCATTGGTGTGCTTGGTGTTGGATGTGAAGGAGTGACAACATTGGATTGTGTTGCTTGGGTCATGAAACCATATTCAAGCCTTCAAGCTTTTGGACTACAATGCGGAAAGGTAAGTTGGTGAGTTCAATACACCTCAAAGCTAGTCTTGTCTTCTTGCTTTCTTGGGTTGGAATGAAGGATGTTTGGTTAATTAGAGTGGAGTATTGAGAGACAAGGTGAGAGATTGTTATCAAAGTGAGTTGCAGCTTTCTGAAACAATAGAAGTCTATCCAATGTCCCAATTATTGTTGTATTTTGCTCAACACATTTGATTTGCAACCTTGTCTCCTTCTTAACCAAAGCTTTAAAGCTTTTAAAGTGACTAAACATCTCACTTTTTTAAGTATTGATACTTTCCAAGTAAAATTATCAATGAAAGGTACTTGCATTCTTGCATAGTTGCAATCTTTATAGGACCCCATACATCAAAACATATCAACTCAAAATTCCAAGCTACATAGGGTTTGGACTTTCCACCTTGAATATACCAAATTGGTTCTAGTTCTTAGTATACTTGATGAAGATATGTCCAATTGTCTCATCTTTTTTATTGCACTCATTAGAGGTATCATTATCAATACCTATTTTTCTTGCCATGTCATGAGTTTAAACTCATTTGTGAAGACCTACTCGAAGCTAATATAAAACTTTGGGGAGGATAGCCTAAGACCTTTTGGTTAATGAGAATGATATGCTAAATTAGCCTATGATTGAAGTTTAATCACTCAATTCAATGAAGACTACTAGGATCAAGATCTCAGGGGTTTTCTCAAGGTTGTCATGGATCTTCCAACATTGGATATTAGAGTCCCCTAGATTGGAAGAGGAATGGCAGGCCATCTGCTAGGGTTGGGAAAAAAGAAGTGGGACTCAAAGGATGGATTTTTCCCAATGAGGTTGATACTTGCTACGAAATCTAGAAAGGACTTCACTTGTACAAATAATAGTTTTTCTATTAGTTTTAGTCCTATTGGAAGAACATCTGTGTCCATTCTGTATTCTAAACATGGAAAAAGAGGATTAAGGGAGTTTGGGTAGCTAGTTCTTCTTTTAAACTTGATCTGATGCTTTGGATGGTAATCACCAATAGGCTCCCTATTAGAGAGAGACTAAAATTTTTGAAGACTTCCCCTCTATGCCCTTTTTGCAAGTGGTGTGATGATATAGTCAAGCACGATGTGAGATTATTAGGAAATTAAGCCTTGTCGAAACTCCTCAAAGAAGGTTACGTCAAACCTACGATTACATCATAATGTACACTAGAAATATGTCATACTAGGAGATTTGGACAACATGAATGAGGAGACTTACAAGATTTGTCCTACATCCTTATAGCATTGCTTTTTCAGGGCATTTGGATCTATTGTAATGATCATCCTTTTGGAAATCTTTAGCCTAAATTAGATATGAAATATATGTTGAGATATCAAGCTCTACATGAGCTTCCCATTATGCATCTTGGTGATGTGGTAGTATATTTTTCATTGGCATGTTAGGTGACTAACATGTGGATACACTAGTGATTCTATAGCCAAATTGCACCCATGTAATCCATCCTTGGTAATGGCACATTCATTATGCTACCTCTTCTTTCCCTAGTGGGTTCACACTTAGTGTGTGGCACTTTCATATTAGTTTTTTATCATGTTGTAGACTTAGTTCCTTTATGTGGAAGAAGAAGAAGATTTCAATCCTATCTCTCTATGTGCTTAATTCTCCATTGCTTGCATGTATGTGCTCTTGGTCTTTTTATCTCTCTTTCCTCTTGTTTGTTCTCATGGTGTTAGAGCCATCACATGATTTCACGAAGCTTGATTGAAGGTTGAGATAAAGGTGTTGGAGCATAAAAGAAAGCAAGCAAGTAATAGGTAAGAAGCTCTTCCACCTTACTCGATTTGCCTTGGATTATAGCCATAGGAGGCTCCTAAGGTTGGCAAGCCTATCGTCTCCAATTGCTGTGAAAGTTGGTGAGTAGGAAGAACAAGATAAATATTGTAGAAAAGCCATTTAGGACTTACCCGTCGTGATATTTGGCATTTGAGGTCATTTCAACCCTTGTTCTGGACCTGGAAGTAGTCTCGACAATAATTTTTGGGTATATTGTAATTTCAACTATGTCATTCGTTTATAGGTGCATAGGTTACATATTTTAAAACTGTAAGGTTTGGAGTGTTTCTTGGATTGCAGACATAGAAGATACCTGCATACAAATTGCAGATTGTAGTTATTATCATGTAGTTAGTAAAAAAAGGCTGTGTCTTTAGTTATAGTATACTTGGTATCAGTTTACTTGTAGATTGCAATTTTTGCAAGTTGTTTGTTTTGTCAAAACATCTAACAACTTCACGCAGATTGTTAGGGAGAAGCTTGATAATAACAATTATCTTGCATGGAAGTTCAGATGACGGATTTCTTGAAGGGAAAAGGTGTTTGGAATTAATTGAATGAGACATGGTAGCACCTAAAATTCTTGCATAAAATGCTATTGTAGAATGGATAAAGGCACAAATAGCATGATGGGCTATTTGCAAGTATGTGAAATCCTTGCTATTTCATGGAAGAATCTCGCAAGGCTATTTGAAGTAAGAATAAACACCAGAAAACTGCAACTCAAATCAGAGCTAAACTAAGTGAAAAGAGGGAACATGTCCATTAATGATTATGCCTTGAAGTCCAAGAGTATTATGGAAGCTCTTGGATCTATCGATATGGTAGTTGATGATGATGATGTTGTGCGTGCATGCTTAGATGGACTTAGAGATGAATACAAGAGCTTTAGGTCATCTATAAATACCAGGGATAATTTTCTTGATTTTGCAGACTTGATTTCTATGCTAATACTTGAGGAGGAGAACATTGGTTTGAATTCCTCTTCTTCTCAAAGCAAGAATAAGTTTGAACATGTATTTACTCTATTAGAAGAGGTAGAAGTCATGGCAGAGGCCAAGGTGGCGGTCGTGGTCAAAGCTATGATGCACATCAAAATAGAGGAGGATGGTTCCAAAGAAGGGAGAGTCAAAGAGGCCAAGTTACAGATCTAATAGGCAATACTGTGAATTGTGAAAGTATTTTGATTTTTTATAATATTTTCTATCATTTATTCATGTGTGTTTAGCAAAGAAAAATGATTCCAATTTTTTTAAATAGATTTTTGAATGCTCTCTTTTCTTTTTCTATTATTTTATGGTTTTTGGTATTTTTAATGGATTTTTTAATGGGTTTAGATTTGAAAAGTACATGGGAACAACTGCTATCACATATGAACTGCGTAAGAACGGCTATTAACATCTGCACCATCGCATGAACAAGACCAGACGTGCATCCTCATGCGTGAACATTAGCAAAACAGCCCACAAGCAACACCCAGACACGGCACATCAAGGCCCATGCGTGCATGAACACCCACAAATGCGGCGTGAAGGCCTATAAGCACCCACAAGCGCATTACGGGGAAGCGTAAGTGGAGGGGGTAAGGGGGAACCACCGGCTACGCAGGGATGTGGAGGATTGGGGGAATGGTGCGAAAGGGGGCCAACAAAAGAGGGGGGGAAAGGGGGCTAAGGGAGGGGTTGGGGGAAAAGGGGGTTATGAGGTGGGAATGGGGGGTTAGGAGAGGGGACTAAATTAAGGTTTGTGGGGGGGGATAATGGGAGGCGGGTAAGGTAGAAATTAAGGGTGCGGGTTTAGTAGTGGGGGGGGGGGGGGGTAGGAAATGGGGGTGGGGAGGGTAATGGTTGGGCGGGTGGGAGAGCAGTTAAAAAAAACACAAGGAGACCTTGAGAGGCTGTAAGAGAGAAGTAGAAGGATACCCCTCCAAGAGATTGCGAGAAGGAGGTTGAGAGAGAAAGAGGGGCGGGGGGGAGGGGAGGGGGAGGTGTAGGGTGTGGGTGGGGGGACGGGATGGCAGGCGGGCGAGAGGGTTGGGAGGCTTGTGGGGCGAGTTGCAGGAGCGGCAATGGCATGATGTGGTGGGGCGGCGGGGGTGAGGGAGGGCCACAGCGGCGATGCGAGGGTGAGGGAGGGGAGGCGGGGGTGAGGGAGGGCCACAGCGGCGACGCGAGGGTGAGGGAGGGGAGGCGGCGGCGGCGAAGGCAGAGGGGGGGTGGGTTGGGTGGAGGGTGTGGGTGTGGGTGTGGGGGGACAAGATGGCAGGCGGGCGAGAGGGTTGGGGGGCTTGTGGGGCCGGTTGCAGGAGCGGCAGCGGCGCGATGTGGCGGGGCGGCATGGGTGAGGGAGGGCCACAACGGCGACGCGGGGGTGAGGGAGGGGAGGTGGCAACAAAGGCAAAGGGGAGGGGGAGCAAAGAAGAAGAAGAGGGAGGAGGAGGAGGAGGAGAAGAAGAAGAAGAAGAAGAAGGGGGAGAGAGAGAGAGAGAGAGAGAGAGAGAGAGAGAGAGAGAGAGAGAGAGAGAGAGAGAGAGAGAGAGAGAGAGAGAGAGAGAGGCAATGGGGTAGAGGGAAAGCAATCGGGGAGAGGGGAGGGTATGGAGAGAGGGGGGAGGTGAGAGAAAGAAAGAAAGAAGAAGAAAGAAGGAAGGAGAGAGGAGAGAAGAGGGGGAAGAGAAGGAGAAGAAGAAGAAGAAGAAGAAGGAGAGAGAGAGAGAGAGAGAGAGAGAGAGAGAGAGAGAGAGAGAGAGAGAGAGAGAGAGAGAGAGAGAGAGAGAGAGAGAGAGAGAGAGAGAGGCAATGGGGTAGAGGGAAAGCAATGGGGGAGAGGGGAGGGTACGGAGAGAGGGGGGAGGTGAGAGAAAGAAAGAAAGAAGAAGAAAGAAGGAAGGAGAGAGGAGAGAGGGGGGGAGGGAACCATGGGGGGGATTATAATTTTTCTAATTGAGAAAAAATAAAAGATAAATAAAAATAAAAAATAAAAATAAGGTAGCCCACCTCGTCCCACGCACACCTGCGGGGCGGGCTAAAAAAACTTGCAGTGGCGGGACCCAAAGATGGGGGACACCATCACAGGGGCAAACTGTGTGACGGACGCATCAAAAGACGAGTAAATTAAAAAACGTGGATGTTCACGCGCAACGTGGGAGGCGCATACACACGTAAAAACACAAAATTTTTAATAGAACCCAAATCGTGCATCAGAATGAAATGCTGTAAAAACGGAAAATGAGCCAAAAGGTAGGGGGAAGACATTTGAAAAATGCAACAGGGGGTCTGGGGAGAATACAGGGCATTCACATGGGAAAAAGGAAAAAACTGAGCCCAAAAATGCATACGAGAATTAATATTAAAGAATCTGTTCGTCGGAATAAAGTGTGAGAACAATAAGAAATGTGCTGAAAAGGGTGACCGACAATGCTATCACTTTAGAACACAATTCCGATCAAGGATGTGTTCACATGAAAAAAACCCAAAAATCATACCCAAAAAGGGATTTGGAAATTAATAATTAATGATTCGTCCACCGGAATGGAAGGAAATCAAAACAAGAAATATCAAGGGACATATGATTGTTAGGGCTGGGACATTAGAACTCGGTTACGATTGGGTTAGGAGGTGTTCACATGAGAAAAACAATAAAACGAAGCTCAAAAACACCTATAAAAATTAATAACAAAAAATCGGTAGATCAGAACAGGGTGATAGGAAAAGGAGAAATGGGTAATAAGGGAGGTCAAGAAAGTCTAGACACTAAGAATTGCATTCCGAGGAGAATAGGGTAGGTTCACATGGAAAAAGGATGAAAGTACGTACGAAAAAGACACGAAAACTCGCAAAAATTAATAACTGACAAACTGTACGTCGGAATGATGAGGTGTAAAAAGGAAAAATGTCAAGTGGAAGGTATAGGATAGGGTTGTAACATCATATCAGCATTTTGAAATAATAAAGGAGTAGTCACATGGAAAAACATCCAACGTGCGAGAATTGCTTAAAAAATTAATAACTTTCAATACGTTGCTCGAAACAGGGGGTGGTGAAAAGAAAAAATGTAGAATTTAAAGGGATACACATGGTTGTAAGGTTGGATTTGGGTTTTTGTGAACTTAGAGTGTGTCTGCATGAAAAACGACCAAAATGCCATGTAAAGAAAAATAGCAATAGGAATGACCTCATAGGTAAAGGAAACAAGGGCTGGTGGGTGGGCAAGGGACCCATTAAGGTAAAGGAAAGACATGGAATATACATAGATTTCGTGAATGACATATGCAAGATGTATGCTCGACAGATGTGCAGGGACACGACCCTACACTTAAAACCCTATTGGGTAGGGTGAATTGACTCGGAATGAGCACAAGGCAGGTCACCGAATTGTACATGAATGTCCCCACACTCAAAACATAACCATCACTTGCAAACACAAGGCGTAGGGTTAGAAAAACTTGGTCTAGTTTGCCGAACATTACAGTTGACTGTTGATGTCGCGTCCTGTGTCATAGTCGGTTGCAGGGGGTACCAAGATGTCTTCACAACATACATCCAACACAGCAAGGACCACATAGTAGCACCCAAGGAGGTAGCTTTGCTGATGAAGATACAGGAATTTGGGTGATGACGAAGGATATTGCACTCAGCGCACAGTCACACAAATGGGGAGGAAAGAACAATCCCAAGGGGGGTAATACTTCCTGAGGGGATAACCATTAATAAGGAAGGGATCATCTAAAGCATCGACTGTCTGGACTTGGATTGAGCCATTCGGATTGATGGTAAGCACCTTATGAGGGCCCATCCATCATTGTTGAATCTTGCTAAGGAAGCTTGCCAAATCGGGAATCATAGTCCAGGACAAGATCACCTTCCTTGAACTCCTTGTGCTTGATGAAGCTATCATGATAGGCTTTTCTACAAGCTTGTGTGGCTTCCATGCACTATAGAGCCATCCTGCAAGTCTCATCTAGACACTCCAAGTGCAAGAGATGGCATTGCAGGGACTCGGCATCTCCCAAGAGTTCATTGATGGCCACACATAGAGAGGGTAACTCGAGTTCAACAGGAAAGACGACTTCTATTCCATACACCAACTAGAAGGAGTTTGTCATGTAGTTGCCTTATGGGAGATTCTTTACACCTAGAGAGCCTCTATAAGTTGATCATCCCGACAATCGTCCTTGTCAGGATTGAGCAGAGAATGTGATTGGTGATTTCAACTTGGCCGTTGGCTCTAGGGTATTAGAAGGGTGGACTTACAATGGAAAATCTTATACAGTTATGTGAGTTTTTCCATGAACTTATTAATGAAATGAGTGCCTCTATTACTTACCAACTCTAGGGGACTGCCAAAACAGGTGATGATATTCTTGTATAAGAACAAGGCCACGTTATTTTCATCATCCCGCTTTAGAGCTTTAGCTTTAGACTACTCGGTGACATAATCCATACATACCAGGATGTATATGTTTTGCTTCTATCTGGTGGGGGGATCAATTGGATATATGAAGTCGATGCCCCACTTCTTGAACAGAATCAAGAGAAGGATAGGTTGTAGTGGCATGTCACTATTCTTGGTGGGTTTTCCCATCCGTTGACATGCATCACATCGCTTACAGTAGTCATAGGCATCCTTATGAAGGGTCACCCACTAGTATGCTGCTAATAAAGCCTTTCTGGCTGTTGCTTCTCCTGCAAAGTAGCCTCCACATGGCTCATCATGGCATGCTTTCAATACTATGTCAATTTCTTCTCCTACAACACATCTTCTAAGCACTTCATCTTTTGCCTTTCTTGTACAGTGCATCACCTAACAGGGTGAAGGGAGATGATTCTAATAGAAGCTTATTCCTTTCCTCACTAGAGATGCCATGAGGATACTGTTGGGTTGCCAGTAGGCCAGGGGGTGATAGTTTTGACTAGATACAAAAAAGCATCAAGAAGGTCTGAATCATCTTACTCTTCTTCATCATCACTTTGAGGGAAAGGTGATCAGCCATGACATGAGAGTAATCGGGTTTGGTGATTACCTCAAAGTCAAACTCGTGGAATAGAAGGAGCCATCTCATCATTCTTCCCTTCACATTTGCTTTGTTCATTAGGAAGGACAGGGCTTCATGGTCCATGTTGTCGTAATGCTATGCGAACATAGTGTGAAAAAGCATGGAATGCATCATCATCTGACTTCTTTATTGATCTAGAGAGTCTATGTGATATGAGTCATTAGTACTAGCGTGAGTATCCAAAAATACTAGATTTTTGTATATTTTTAGCCTATTTTTAATATTATTTATTGAAAAAAATCTAAAAAAGTTAGAAAAGCTTCTAGATTAGGATGGCATGCAAAAAGCAAGTGGCTTTTTCAGCCAATTATGAGATTTTTCATAAAAAAGGACAGATTAGCGAAATCGTGCGTGTCGCGATCGCTGTTGACAGGCTGAAAACTACAGTTTGAATTGGAAGAGGAAGAAGAAGTGATCTGGGAGATCCATGAGCAGGTGTCTTGCGGTTTTATTCCCCTTTCGAAGCCAATGGAGCCATCAAATTTGTGTTCCAAGCAGCAGAGAAGGAGCTGTAATTTTGATGCACGTTTTGTTCTACGAAGAAGCTCCAAGAGATCTAATGCCTAGAGATTGCTTCTGAGTAGTGCAAGGATTCTAGGTTCTTTTAATACATATTGATTCAGTTCATTGTGCTTTGTTATTATTGTGTTTACCTCTTGTATATTCTTTATCTTCTCTTCCATCAAATATCTCTACTTCTTTCTACCTTTGATTCCCAGTGGATTCAACCTTTCAACAAAAACCCCTCCAACATTGGTGAATCCAACATGAAAGGTGGTCAGAAGAAGGAAATACAAGATGGGAGAACCTTCGAACATAATCTCCAGTTATGTTTTGCATTAGTTGGTGCAAAATATGAATATGCTTATGCAGGTACAACAACAACAACAGGTGATACAAGCTTCTACTCAAACAGAAAGTGTTGTGTTGAATGCTTTACAAGTAGTTGAGCGTGAGGTGAAGTTATTCAATGGTAAGAATGAATCTGTATATGTACATACCTATGCTCAGAAGATGGAATTCTTTGGGGTGGCTCAACCTACATGGAGCCGGTATTTTGTACGTGTTACTGTATATGAACTGAAAGCACGGATTATTGAATTATACTTGCAGGATGTTGACTGGGTAGCTTTCAAGAAGACACTTAGGGAAGAATTTTACATTGAAGATACTAGTTTGATTATGCGCAAGACTTTTCAGGAGTGGATTTTACAACCCAAGAAGGATCTTGTGGCTACAGAATTGTTAAGAGAATTTGAAAGTCGATTTGAGTAGTTGGATCTTGCAGAATAGCAAGCTCTTGCAAGTCAGAAATTTAAATTGTTTCTACAGGCAATTGATCCTGAGCTTCAGGAGAAGCTTGATGATTTGCTGGAGGATCAGACCACAGGGAAAAGTCTGAAAATAGAGTGAAGACATTTCAAGGAAGCTATTACTGCACTTGTGAAGAAGCATAGAAGAAGAAAAAGATTGCATGTCTCTAGCTTGCCCATTGTTACGGGCAAGACAGTTGATGTATCCAGTAAGTCAGCTACTTCTGTAGCTAACCCTATGGCTATACCTGCTATTGTTTCCTCTGTTAGGGAAGATGTCTTAGATGAATTGGTCAAATTCATGTGGGATCTTCAATTGAACGTTGCAAAATTGGATGAAAAAGGACAAGAGGAAAGGGGACGGGCAGTAGCCCCTAAGCTAGGAAAAATATGTATTTGGTGTGATAGTTTACATCATGAGAGAAAGGATTGCGCTACCTATTAAGATGCCTTGGCATGACAACTCATCTTTTGGAAAGATGGAAAGATCCATGCACAAGAAACGAAATTGCCTCTTGCTTTGAATTTCGGAAAGGGAGGTATACAAAAGTTGCTGGAAGACTTGGTAGTTTGAAATGCTTATGCGGCGATACATGCTTCTATTTTTGGTCTACAGTTGGATAGAATGCATGACCAAGTGATGGTTGGTCCAAAGGCTTAAATTATGGACACATGCTTTACATGCATCTGAAAAGAGAAAGGTCACTGATAGTGAAATGTCTCATGCAGGGCAATACATTCGTGGCATAACTCGTTGGGAAATATTCAATGTATGCATATTTAGCAAAGGTACAAAACACGAATGTACTTGTGGAAAAAAAACAAAAAAGAAATGAAGATAATGCATGGACATATAAAAGAATGACAAGAAGAAGTGTGGATCAACCTAAAGCTGCAAATCAGCCACCTCCCGAGCACGTTATGGAAGAGGTCAGTCAAGAGCAAAAAAAAGATAACAAACAAGAGGGCAAAAAGAAGGGCAAGTAGCCAGGATATAAGTTGCAATCTGACATTGAGACAGCCACAGATCTTAAGAAGGTTCTTGAAGAACGGATCTTAAACAGTCGGGTGGAATTCACCTTGGGAGAGGTACTTGGCATCACCAAGCGAGAATTTCATGATGAGATCATTGACATAATTAAGAGGAATCATCAGTTTCTTGGTGATACCACTAATGCATAGCTGCAATTTGAAGAGAAAACTGGTATGTTGGGTATTTGGGCTGAATATGAGCATGAAGTAAGTACTAGATTATCTATGCAGGATGCTACTAATCAGTGGACTGCCTGTGGAAAATATAAGAAAGTGGCTGAAAATGCATTGTCTTGTAGCAATATGCATGGTGGAGTAAGGCAGATGCAACAATATGGGGAAGAGACTCTAGGATTTATTCCTCAAAGTCACTACACAAGAAATCATTGGGCTAGGGCTACCACTGAAACGGTAGTGAAAATAGGGAAACGTGAAACTCCTTATGTTGCTTTACTTGACTATGGGTCTGAGATAAACGTCATTGAGCATGGATATCTTAATGTCATTTGGATTAACCAACGCCCATGCTACCTTCAATAGATTAATGCAAGATATACTAAGAGATTATCTTAATGATTTCGTCCTTATATTCTTTGATGACATTTAACATATTTCAAGGATAAAGGAAGTCACAAGTCACAATTGCGGACAATTCTTGAGACAATGCGGACTCACAAGTTGTATGCTAAGAAGAAGAAGTGTGTGTTCTTCAAGAAGAAAATCGAGTATTTAAGGTTTATAGTTTCAACAGAGGGAATATCAGTAGATCCACTGGCCAAGGTCAAGGATGTACGAGACTGGCCACCTCCAGCCACTGTAAGTGAAGCTCATAGCTTTTTGGGGTTTAACAGGATGGTATCGGGTCTTTATCAAGAATTATGCATTGATTGCTGCACCCCTCACTGACCTACTCAAGAAGCAGGTTGCCATTAAATGGATCCAAGTTGAATAGTCTAGCTTTGACAGCTCAAGCTAAGTTTAGTCACAGCCCCAATCCTCAAACAACCCGATCTTGAAAAAGAATTCAAAGTGGTGACCGATGCGAGCTCTCTTGCTTTGAGATGTGTACTCATGCAGTAAAGACATCCAATAGCATATTCCTCCAAAAAATTGAAGACTCATGAGAGAAATTATGCTACTCATAACTTGGAATTACTTGAAATTATCCACGCTCTTCAAAGTCTTAAATGGATCTTCACTCAACCAGATCTAAATATGAGGCAATGTCGGTGGATCCGAAGTCTTGCAAGAGTACGATTTTGAGATCAAATATAGACCGGGAAAAGAGAATGTAATTGCAGATGCTTTAAGCCGCAAATAATTTCTCAATGCACTTATCTAAGAAGAATCTCTTAGAGCTCAAACACTAACTACAATGATATCAATGCCTAGCAATCCCATCATCGATCTAGCCAAGGAAAAGGTGAATAATGATCCCAAATATCAACAAATGCTGAAGAAAATTCAAAATAAAGAGCAAAATCCCAAGCTTAAGACAAAGTATCTTAACTTCTCTGAAGGACTTGTCTACTTTAGGACAAGATTATGTATTCCTTCAAGTCAAGATCTTAAGAAGAAGATACTATGGGAAGCTCATGATTTCCCATTTTCAAGACATCTTGGCTATGCCAAAACTCTCAATGCAGTTAGGAAAAGCTATCATTGGGAAAAACTCAAAAGTGACATACTTAAATAGGTAATCGAATGCTTGAGTTTCCAATGAAGAAAAGTCGAATGAGTTAAGCTACCAGGAAAGCTACAACCACTTGATATTCCTAAGGTAAAATGGGAATTCATTAGTATGGATTTTATAGTTGGATTACCCTCAGTTCCAAGGAGGATACAACTAGATCATGGTAATTGTGGACATGTTGACTAAGGTTACCCACCTTATTTCGATCAAAATTAGCTATAAAGCTTCAAATATTGCTAGGCTATTTATCAAAGAAATCTTTAGACTTCATGGACTACCAAAGAGAATTATTAGTGATCGTGATTCTTTATTCACTTCACATTTTTGGAAGGGATTATTTGAAGCTCTCGATACACAACTTTGTTTTAGTACATCTTATCACCCTCAAACTGATGGGCAGTCAGAGTATGTAAATCAAGTCATTGAAGACATGGCATATTGTTGCAAAGAACCTAGATGGTGGATACAATATCTACCTTTGGTGGAATTCACTTACAATGCGTCCTATCATTAGAGCATTCAAATGACCCCATTTCAAGCTCTATATGGGCAAGAATGCCTAACCTCGATAAACTTCTCCAACCCTACCTTGAAGGTTGAAGCTTTTAAGAAGGTGCTTGAAGAGATGGATGAACAAGTCAAAACCATCAAGCAAGATATACCAGGTGCCAAGGATCGGCAGAAAGCTTATGTTGACCTAGGGAGAAAATAGTGAATCTTCCAAGAAGAGGACAAGGTTTTTATCTGTGTATGCCCAAAAATGAGTTCTTTATCCTTGGGAAAATTCAAGAAGCTAAGCCCAAGATACTATGGACCTTACAAAGTCATAAAGGCTCTTGGACCTAATGCTTATAAGCTGCAACTTCCTGAAACCTTGAAAGTTCATGATGTATTCCATGTTTGTCTCTTGAAGCCCTATGTACGTAATCCTGATCATATTCTTGATGATCAACGAGTTGTAATGCCAAGCCGAGGTTTACTTGAGCTTCAATCTGATAGAATCTTGGATGTAAAAGAAAGAATCCATAGGAATAGGACCCTTAGAGAATATCTCATCCAGTGGAAATATTATCCTGAAGAGGATGCCACTTGGATCGATGAAGTAAACCTTATGAAAGAATACCCCCAGTTTCTCTCGAGATGAGGACATCTCGATTTCTCTAAGGAGGGAAGAATGTAATGTCCCCATTACTTAGTTTATTTTAAGGTGCGTCCACATATGAAAAAATTACAGAATCTCTACAGGATTTATAGGAAGCAGGATTGGTTTACTAGAATAGTTTGAAATCTGTAGTATCATGTTTAGATGACTTAATTCCCACTTTAGATGGATCCAAATATATACTATGACTTATTTTAAAGGGAATAAGTCGTCTAAGACAAAAGATGGATAAAAATAATGTGATTTACAATGTTTGTCATTTTCACCTATTTTTGATGAATTTTTGCAATTCTGCCCATGCTACCTTGTCAACCATATGTGTTCCAATCGTTTTGAGTATCCAAACAACTATATTTGGAGTTCATACGATAAAGTTATGATCCAAAGAAGTTGCAGGGTAGAAAAAAATGAAAATAGTGAAAAAAAAACATAAGCTTTAAAGCTAAGTGCTAAAAGAAAGTGTTCTCTCTTTGTCATTGTTGATGATGCCATAAAAAATCACTAAAAAAGCAAGCTCCTCTGTTCTACCCCCTTGCAGAACTATAAATTGAGCGCTTGGGGATGACTAGAGAGAGTGACAAGAGATGAGGACAAGACATTGATTGAGAAGGAGGAGACTTTTTTCCACGAGACGAAGAGACATCATTCCGTTCAACCCAAGGAAGGGAATATGCTGAAGATCTCTCATCCTCTTTCACTCTGATCTGAGAAGAGAAGGCATTGAAGAACTCTATCCTATTCTATCATACTTCTACTCTCATCTCTATTCTGCTTACTAGAGAGAGTGAAGTATTACTCTCCATGAGGCAAGAATAATTATCCACGAGGCCTACATCATTGAATCCCGCAATATCCATCATCATCATCATGAATCTTACACCCTTGCCAACCGGTATTATAGCTATGTTCTTCTTCGTCTTCTATGAATCATATTTCCGTAATGGCCTCGAAGAAAAAGAATTCAAAAGTGAAAATCGTGAATGACCCTACTAACTTGGAAGCAACAATTGGAGTTGCAAGCGTGGGAGTCACTAACAGAGTCACGGCACGGATAATAACCCTTTACTAATCGCGATATCACATGTTTTTCTAAAAAAGTTCTATTCAAATAAGATAAGTCTCTTGAGAAATATTGACTTAAGGCCAAGAAACTTGGTTACAAGGACTGGGAAGTTAAATACCCCAAAATCTAGATACCCCTAGTTAAATTCCAAGGGGAAGATTTTATTATGTGAAACTCAAGTGTCGATTGCTGCTAGAATTAAGCATCACTTGAAGTTGCATGATTGATTGAAGTCATAATTACTTGCAGACATCAATCTTGTTTGTGATTTTCTAGATTAGATCCTAATTGAATTAAGCATCGGCATAGATAAGAATTGAGGAGCCCTATACCTCCCCCAAGGATAGGTGTTGAATCCCCATATCAAGAGGGGATGTTTTTATTGCCACGGAAGCATGGACTCGCTCTGATGGCGAGAGGTCTCCTAGTAGGGATTGTATTAAGTAGGAGGTGGATAGGGTGCCAAGGGGGACTTTGGCTAGTAAATCCCTTTTTCACACCTAGGAAATACTTGGTCCCTTGTATGGCCCGAGTTCTACTTGGGACACCTATAAACGCTAGCTATAGGTGTATTTGATATTGGTGGCGTGTAGATGCGTGAGATGAGGCAGCATGTCAAATTGTAATTTTCTCTTGTATGGGCGGGAGAATACACATTATGGAATAAAATTAATGAATTCGTTTTATTCTGATTGTATATCCGTGAGTAAATTATGTAAACGAACAATTGTGCATAAATGAATTTTAATTAATGAAGCTATTTTTATATGTTTCACGTAATGTGGTAGGTAATTAGATAACTAAGAACTTCCATAGAGGGAAACGGATAGATGGATTCCCGACGAATCGAGTCCTATTGCAAGGTGGTCTCGATTACACCGAGAGATTTCCCCAAAAACAAATGCTAGGAAGAAACTCTAGGAAGGACGGATTCGCTAACTTACCTAGGGTTTGGTCTTACAGCCCGAACTGTAAATTATCGAAAGGTACGGCGGGTGTGCTAGAGCACTGTGAAGGATTCCATAAATCCTTAGTCTGCTAGAAAAAAATGTTATACTCCATGAACCAAGGGTAATGGCAGCCGCTCCTTCCAGACAAGAAGCCTCTTGAAGGACACCTCTGGATGTGAGCTAGTTGTTGATAGGTGACTGTTAGGTCAATTAGGAACCTTTAGGTCAGTCCTCAGTGGGTAACGACACGATGCTTCCCTTGTGGGTAGACCTAGGGTTAACCAACCGGACAAAATCTGATCATTTTGGTTAGAGTATGGATGGCGACGGTTGGAAGGTAAACTGTGGGCGACGACAGTAAGGGGAGGGTAATTAAAAAAACTTGAATTACTTTTAATGAAATTTAGGCTGGTGGTAGTTCCTACGCTACCGGATATTACACATGGAAGCTGAAATAAGAGAATGAGGATGAAAGAGACTTGTATTATTACTAGATGATCCAAAAATCAAGCCTCTTACACCTTATATACGAAGCTAGTATAGCTACTATTTTCCTTATTTTTCCCTATGTAAAAATACTAAATTCTACTTTTTATTTCCAATCTTTACATTAGTGAATTTTTTTTGGTACCTTTCCATTTACTCTCTCTCTCTCTCTCTCTCTCTCTCTCTCTCTCTCTCTCTCTCTCTCTCTCTCTCTCTCCATCTAGAGTGAGCGACTAAAAGATTATCCGTCACGTAATCAAAGGCAGGTATGTTACATTTTGAGTTTGCATTTTGTATTTTTGCTTTTTGCATTTTTTGTGTTGTTTTCACTTCAATACATACACAACCAAACAAGCATGACAAGTTTACTATATCTTTAATCCACAATAAAGTCACATGGTTTGTTTAGGCAAGAAAAGTTTGAGTTTTGAGTTTTGCACTTTGCATTGTATTTTTGCATTTAGTGTTGTTTTTTAAGTTTTATTATGTTTTTGAGTTTGAGTTGTGTATCTTTGCCTAGTCTAACAAATCCAATCTTTCCAATCTCAATCTAATGAATCAGTTCCTCCCAATTTGACCTTCCTAAGCTAGCTGCATGTGTTTTAGAGCATGCAAGTCACAAGTGTTTATGATTGATACCCCATCAATTCCATCCACTCAAGTAGACAAGCCTATTTTTTTGCCACCACATGGCAAAAGCGTGAGAACCTTGGTGGTTGCACCATCCTTTGTCTTGGCAAAGAAACCAAAATGTTGAGCTAAATGCACAACATTCAGGACATTAGGCATACTTCAATTATTTCAGAAGCTAGAACTTGATTCAATGACAATCTCTCACTTTGTCTCTCAATACTCCACTCTAACTAACGATGCACCGTTCTCTATATCCCAAGAAAGAACAAACACAAGATTAGCTTCAAGGTGTAATGAACGGCTCACCTATCTTACCTTCCTGCATTATAATCCAAAAGCTTGAACACATCAAGATGGTTCCATGATCCAAATAACACAATTTGATACCATTACTCCTTTGTATCCACTAGTAAGCATACTAACGAGTCGAGAAGCTAATAGAGATGAAGAAGAAAAGCAAGAAGGTGATGTAGAGCTTCATTGATCCTCAGTGCCTTGCTCAAAACACCTTTCACTCATTCACTCTCTTACTCACTCTCAACAATGGAAGCAAGTTGATAAAATGGAAGAAGAGAATAGAAAGTTTCAATAATTACATTGATAGAGCTTCCACAGTATGGATGTAGCAAAGGGGTTTGCCAACATAGCTTTCGTAGCATAGATGTGCCAAAAGGGTCTACTAGGATAGAGTTTCTATAGTGTAGATGTGCCAAAAGGATAAATACAACTTAGAACTTTCTCCCTTATACAAACTAAGATTAGGGTTAGGGTTAAGTCACATCTCTAGGGTGGCACCCTATTTCTATTCTAGGATTTGCAACCCTTTTGTGTTTTAGGGTTTCCACAATTGTGAATTAGGGTTTTCACCCTCTTTTCAATGTTCTACTCACTTTATGGGATCGAAGATCGTTAATCCTTGAAGGATGCTTTGTCCTTAACCTAAATAGAACTAGCACACACTATTCTAGTCACAAATCCATGTGTGTAACCTATACAATAGATGTGGATGTAACAAATACAATCGTGAATAATGAATACAATGTGCACAGGTTTGTGAGCTAGGCTCTTCAAAAATAGTATATCCATGATAATAAGATATCCTTCAAGTACAAAAAATAATGAAGGGCCCCAAAATAACCACTGAAGTGCCTCCTCATGTCTTGTTGTGTACCATTAGTTAAAGGCTATTTGTATCTCATGGGGTCTGTACTCATTGCCCATCTTGTATATGCTTTGTATTTCAACATTATGCAATTTAGTACTCAAATCATGAAACATGTGTTAAGTAGCTATATCTTGCAAAATATCATTTTACTTGTTTAGTTTGCATTGCTACTGCTTTGTTGTAACACATATCCATGAGCATGCCCAAAAATATCCCCTCTCATCTTGAGTGCACATGTTCTCTCTAAGGAGATATACTCTTTGTGAGTATACACATTATTCCTTTTCTGCTTGCCACTCTATAATTTCTCATGTGTATATGCATTAAGTAATGCATATGTTTTTATACACAGACTTTCTAAGTCAACAATCCTTCTAATAATAATTTTGATGCATTCATATATTTTCCTTTTAGCACCTCCTATTATCTCTTTAGGGGGATGTAGAGCACTAGCTAGGGTACACTAAAACTTGAGTCCATGCACAATACAGACTATTCTCCCCTTGGAAAATGACAAATTTGGGCATGGGAATTTTGATTTTAGTTCATAGGCGAAGAGTGGGATGGTCACCCCTAACAACAATCTAATGTCTACCTAAGAAGGGCGTGGTGCAGCGTGGCAGGCGGTAGCAGCCCGTGAAGTGGGGATGATGGCGGCAGCACGATGCAAGGTGGCCCACTTCATAACCAATCGAAGGTAAGAGTGGGCTAATACCACAATTGGTTCAAAGACAGTGGAGGTCTCTTTCAAAATTCCATAGGCATTAGAACTAGTACTCAACCACAATCTAGCCCCTTAAAACAAAGTTAAATCTAGTCCCCTAAAACAATGTTAAATTGGTTCCATCCACTCTAGTCCACTAAAACAATGTTAAATTGGTTCCATAGGCTTTAGGACTAGTAGTCAACCACACTCTAGTCCCCTAAAATAATGTTAAATTGGTTCCATCCTACGAAATTGGGGGCTCATGTTTAGTTAGCTTTATCTAGTGTTTAGGAAAGTTGCATGACTTATCAGGTATATCTAGCTATAAGCAATCGATCATCAAGATTGAGGCCTCCCACTTTCCTCAATAGGTTTGTTTTAGTTATATCATCAAGCAATGCATGCTACCATATTGTTTGAACATATAAAAATAACTTCATTTTATTAATGGGTTTCATAGGGTTTGTTAACACAAGATTTAAGCATAACAAAAGCTTTGAAAAATAATAATTCATATTAATGTATAAAGTTTATATAAACTATCAAAATTTCCTACCAAGAATGGAACCTTCCAAGCACCTTAGGCTGTATGTGATTGCACTCCTTCCATGAATTGCACTACTTCCACAATTGCAAGGAATGTATTAGATCAAAACCTTGCTAAGCTTCCCTCAGCCTCCAAAATCATTCTACATCATGGAGGCACTTATCACTCAGCCCTTTGCCCCATCAAGCACTCAACTAGGTGAAAAACAAAACATTAAGCTCTTGTAAGAGTCTAGGATCCTCACTTTGAAAGGTGAGTATTTCAAGAATCCCATAAGATGCTAAAGTTCATTGGGATGGGGATCCCATTGGCATGAATGACTGCAATCTCTTTTCCATTCGGCTATCAAAAGCACATATTAGATTTTTAGGGTAAGGTAATCCTCACATTCAGAATACAAAGATAGTCACCCTACAATTAGAAAAAAATAATTTTATCCAATTTTTCCATTTTACGTTTATAAAATTCAGTTATCTAAGTAGATTTGGTTTCACGGTTTCTTACGTTTGTATCAAGTCAATTCTTAGCCAATATAATTCTTAGAGTCAAAATACCAAATTTGTGTGCCTTTTTAACCATTCTTAAACTTATTTTTATAATCTCATTAATGTATATATAATCATCCATATAAATTTAAAGAAGAAAAAGTGAGGATTTTAAAATGGCATTGAAAGTGAACTTATTTAACCAAACCTAGATATCTTTGTTTGGTCATCCAATGTTATGTGAAACCACCATGGCTTCGGGTTGGCATGTGATCACCATTGTCTCGGGTTACATAAGTTTTGTGGCCTCTTCAAATTGCACTTCAGCCTTTGGATGTGCCTTAGCATTAGCGATGGGCTCGTTGATGATGGGAGCATGAGTGTACTCCCTATCTCTCTTTAGGGCCATTAAAGATAGTCTTTGGGAAGCGAGTTGCACATGTACATGTGAACAATCTCCAAACTCAACTACCGTCATCAGAGAAAGTCTCAACTCATTTTCGGGCTCTTCAAGAAATGCTAAGTCATCATTCTATTAAAAAAAGAGGACACAAAAATAAGTTTAATCATCGTACCTCAAAACTATATCATGTAGTATATCATTGAAAAGGTCTTAATTATAGGATTCTAACACACCAATCATTTGGAGTTTATGTGTTCAAGTTATAGCTTCCAACTAAAAATTGACCTCGAAAGTTCCATAACAAAAGCCTCATCTTCATTTGTCCTTAACGAATTTTCTTAGAATCCTAAAGAGCTTGGAAGGCCCAAAAGTGAGTCCAAGTTTTCCCTAATGTGCTTAGGGTAGAGTAGAGATATAGCAACATGCTCAAATTTTTGCAAGTCAATATGTAGTCATTTTTGCACTCGAATCATCTTTGAGGGCTTCGAGCTAGAAACAAGGACTTAAGTGACTTGGAGGGTAGTGAAAAGAGGGTTAGTTGTTGAGTTTATAAAGAAGTTTGGATAGTAAAAAAGAGGGCACCATGTTTCAACTTACTTGAGGATGTTGTGCACAATTGGTCCTACCTCTTCAAGAATAAACAACACTATTAGAATCCTCATGATCTCAGTGTCTCATATCTCCACAGGCTTGTCCTATCTCATAACATTGAGAAATCATGGTTTTTTTCCTTTAAAAAAAAAATAAAGAACACACACACACACACACACACACACACACACACACACACACACACACACACACACACACACACACACACACACACACACACACACACACACACACACACACACACACACACACACACACACACACACACACACACACACACACACACACACAAGGCTTAAGTAGGCTCACATGGAATACATTATGTACCTTGAGATGGGGTGGCCATTTGATTACAAACTAGGGATATTCTTTCAAAAGAGTAGCCTCATCAATCCAAGTTGCATCCTCTTCATGATACTCCTTCCATTATATAAGATGTTTTCTTAGGATTTTACTCCTCAAAGGTTTTTCCCTTAAGTGAATAGTTCAGGCCTCATCAAATAAAATCAACTACATCTCCTCCTCCTCTTCGATGGTTCATCATTCTCTATGGGCCACTCTCTCCACACTCTGTCCATCAACTCCTTAATTGGCCTATTGATTCACCTCACTGATACGAACTCTCCTTTTATCCCTATTCAATATCACTACCATATTCATTTGAATATCTATTAAATTCTCATTCCTTCTATCCTTTATTATCATCTCACATAGAGATACATTGAGTCAAAAGTTGTCTCCCAACTCTAGAAGCATTGTATCAATCTCTTCTTACCATTCTAGTAAGTTTTCTCCAAAAAGTAACCTCCTTTGCAAGTCAAGATATCCTCTTTTTATTTTCCAACCTCTAATTCATAGGAAGTACAAGTTTCAAGGGCACTACAAGGATTGAAGAAGGAACAAAGCCAGTAACACATTAGAAGAGCTTGTGTGTTTGTAATGGGTCCCAAGCAAAGGAGTGCTAGAGCTAGGCAAGAGATTGCATGAATGAACAAGGTTCCACCATATCGAATCAAGTCCAAGTGCTTATCTTTTTATCTAGGTTCTACACTCTTGCTACAATATTACTTAAAGTAATGATTGGTCATGAAAGAACAAAGATAGAATTGGCCACCTACTTGATTTTAGGAATCCTTCTCGATACCTCGGATTTGAGCAGATGGATGATAGAGTGGATTCCTAAGAGGGAATTTCCATAAGGAGTATCCCCTACCATGATAGAACCAAGTCCATACATAGAGTGCTCTCTAATTGGTTGGATTTCCTCTACATGTGATGATGAAATGATTGTCTATGTTATTTGTAAGAGACCCATCGCTTTAAGGTTATAGCTAATAGAGCAATAAAGTATTACCTTCTCTTCTTTAAGAAAAATTAGTAGAATCTAAAATATACTATGGATTCTCATGTGATTATCTCTTGCCTAGACGGAGACCTATGCTTTAAACAATGTTGAATTAGCCTTGGTGTTATTTTTGATAGTTACACTTGAAGAGATCCTATTCATTGAAAGGATTAGCTAGTAGAATATTGATTTCTTTCCTAGGACATGTTATGATTACAACTAATATCTGCATTGTGGATGAGATATTATGCAATGAATCCACCCAATGTGTCACCTAAAACTAGTAATGTATTATCTTTGCTACAAGACTTAAGATGGAATGATTTAAGAGGTTCCAAGTCTCGACACTTAGAGGACCTTCTTTCAAGATTCCTGACAAGGGAAGGCTTTTTCATGACAAACCTTTGCGATGAATTTTTGTAATCTAAATTAGAGGCTGATGTTGAGGAAGACCTAAGACCTCAATGAGATATGATCTTACACGTAGGAAGAATGAATAAAGTTCCAAGGAAGGGGCTAGACTAAACTTAACATGCCATAACAACCCCAAGATTGATTTCCTTCCTATTGGGAGATATAACTCAAGTTTAGGGAAACTTGATTGGCTGAATGGAACCCCAAGCTAGAGAATAAGATACTTAGATCCCTATGCATGGATTCATATTGCAAAGAATTGTTTGATGCATTGCAAAGCATTGATTGATTGTTTGTGTATTCTCAGTCAAGCTATACCGACACGTTGATTTTGAGAGTGTGCTTGACCTCCCCCAAGGTTAGATGCTTTTGAGAATTTCCTATTTAGAAGGAACTATATTTCTTACATGCCCTCCTCCTTGAACCCCCACAAAGAGGGACTCCACCCTCTTCCGCACCTCCCCCCAAGAAGTTTGGTGGCAAAAACCACAGCGATAGGCCATCCAAATAAGGACCTAGTGTAGTAATGACTCTACGCAAGCATGTAGCTATGTTGGCAATGTGTCAATTCCTTCAATGGTTTATCTCTAGCTATTTGGCCACACTTAGCTACCATCTAATGTTGAAATCGAGACCTACTAGATGAATGGATTTCTCATAAATGTCTTCTCGTCATACGGGGGCTCATAAAGATCCAAGTGGATGAAGGTGTCAATCCAAGGTATTCTTCCCGAGATCTTTGATGAAAAGTTCACCACAATTTTTTTTGGTATGACAATACTCCAAGTCCACCTCTCCATCCATGAGCAGAACTTGCACAAAATGAGACTTGAATACATTCTATGTGAGGATGGAACATAGGGTTTCTTGTAATGGCACCATGCAGATCTGATTGTCACATGTAACGACTTCGTAGGTTCCTTTTGTACTACTCCCATATCTACCAAAAGATTTCTTAACCATAAGGCCTCACATGTAGCAAAACATGCTACTTTTTATACTCAACTTCCATAAAAGAAAGAGCAACTACATGTTACTTCTTCCTAATCCATGGAATGACTCCCAATCCTAGTGAGAAGAAATAATCTATCACTAATCTCCTATCATCTATATCTCTTGCCTAATGTGAGTCACACTAGGCAATCAAAGTTTTGTCACCTTCCTTATGTATGAGATGCAGTATCATAAAGTACTAATAATGTATCTTAGCACCTACTTTCCTTACCTCCAATGGCTTTCTTTTGGCTCATTAGAGAACCAACTTAAAACACATATGGCTTCACTTATGTCTCGGCATATGTTACATAAGTAAAGGTCTTCCACAAGTTTTCTAAAAAGCTCAATGTCAACTTCAAATGGAGTAACTACTTTCTTATAGTCAACCATACCAAATCCTTTAACTAGCTTACTAGCATACTTTCTTTGACAAATGAAGATCTTATTTTTCTATTGCCAAACATCAGGCCCTAAATAGAAGTGCATAAGTCCAAGATATGGCATCTCAAATTCAAATACATAGAGCCTCCTTTGTTGGAGAACTCTTCTCATCATGATCTCCACAAAGAGTGAGATAATCAACATATATTATGATGACCTTCCATTCTCCTCAAACACATACAAACTAGCACCAAAAAGACTTCTTCTAAGACCATCACTTATCAATTACCAATCAATCCACTCATTGCATGCTCATGGGGCTCATTTTAGAATGTATAGTGCCCTAGAAAATTTGTAAACTTTGTCTTCAACACTTGGAACTTCAAAAGTCGGTAGTTGTTCCACATATACTTCCTCCTTGAGTTATCCATTCAAGAAGGCTGATTTGACATCCATTTGCATTATTGACCACCTATCCTATGTTGCAAGGGGCCTAGAATGGTATGGATAGTAATCAATATGGATATAGGGGAAAGTTTCTTTGTACAAGTCATGCCTTATACTTATCCAATAATCTATCAGCCTTAATGTTAGCTTTATAGACCATGGGGGATTCACTAGTAGTAATAAGGAGATGTCACTTGCGTGCAAGAAATATATGAAAATACCCCTTATCTACCCCCTATTTATGGGACCTTACCTTATAAAATGTACCTTCCTTCCCTTAAATAACCCCCCTCCCTTACACTCACGTGGTACCATATAGTAAACCCTAGACCCACTTGGCACCAATCACCATGCAATTCTTTGGATGATCTACAAGGTCCCAATTGTGATTACCATGATGGAAACATATTCTAATTGCAGACTTTCCATCCATTTTTGGATCTTTCATAGCCTCTTCATGGCTAGTAGGCTCTTGTACGTTTAACTATGCCATCCATGCATAGTTAACCAAATGTGCTTGAGCCTTCTTTTGCTTCTCTATCCTCTTGGATGAATGTGGCATATCTTTAATTTCTTCAACTAGTGGTGGATCCCCACCATCAGTCATTTCCATGTGTCGAGCTCCTCATGAAGTACATCTAACAACATTTTAATAACTCCATCACTCAATAAAGATAAAATAATACTTGAACATTTTGTTGGATATTTTGCATTGTTGCCGATAATAGCCACAATGGTAGCTCCTACTAGATGTAGGAAGGAATACCAATCCTTATGACTAGCCATGTGTTGAGTGGTACCACTCTTAATGATCCAATGATTGTCTACTTTTGAAGAGTCAATTGCACAAATTTGTTCAATAGTAACCCATAATTCAAGCACTCTTCTTGTGCATTGTTGCTTGGCCGGTTGAGTGGATTTGATTGTGCCATATTTCTCATCTTCAACTTTCTTTCTACATTTATTCTGAATTGTTGCTTGGCTAGTTCAGTGGATTTGATTGTGCCATATTTCTAAACTAAAACTTTCTTTCTACATTTATTCTAAATGTGTTTAGTTTTCTTATAGTAGAAGCACTTCATCTCTTATTTCTTCTTTTCTTTTTAAGTAGATAAAGATGGGTGACTAGAGTTCTCACTCTTCCTTACCTTTGAATTGGCAAAGAAAGCAACATCCTCTCCTTGAAGTAGTTGCCTCACCATTTGTTTTCATTCTTCCTCTTGCAAGATTGAATAGAAGTCCTCATTCTTGAATGGAGGAACTCTAACTTCATATTTAGAGAACTAGACTATCAAATTTTGGAGACACTATACAAATACACCATGCAAGATTTTCAATTAGAATTGATATTCCAGTATCCACTATTTGGTCTCTTAAGTTCTTGACCCGAGTCATAAACTCAACTTTGAGGAACTCTAACCTACACATTTAGAGAAGTAACTAGACTATCAAGTTTTGAAGGTGGCATACAAATATGCCTTCATGCAACATTTTTAGTTAGAACTAATATTCCAATATCCACAATTTGGTCTCTTAAGGTCTTGACCTGAGTGATAGACTTTTCAATAGATTCAATCTCAAACATCTTCTCAAGAGCTAGTTGATTTTCAAGTTTTTGCTTTCTTGTCTTGTCTATTCTTTTATATTGAGATTTAAGATTTGTCCATACTTCTACTACAGTATCAACATATTGGATCAATGTCAAGTTTGAGTCTTTGATGATGATCACTATTTGACACAAGGCATCAACATCCCTTTTGCTCCATGCTTCTACTACAATATCAACATATTGGATCAATTGCAAGTTTGAGTCTTTGATGATGATCACAATTCGACACAAGGAAAATCAACATCCCTTTTGCTTCACACCATCACATCATTTAGGTTGGGCCGATTTGCAACTTATGGATCGTCCTGATTTGGGTGTGGAACAAGCTTCATATCCTAACCTTCTATCATATCCCATAGCTCATAATCACTGAAGATGGTCCTCATCTTGAATCTTCACAATGTAAAGTATCGAGGCACACTTAACCACCATGGTGGTTAGGTTAGGACTTGCTAGGTGAATGCGATGCTCATAAACGCCTTTGCCTTATATGGGGGGATCACAAAGATAGAGTCAATAATCACCTACATAGTTGATCTCCAACATGTTGCTAGAAGTGTGTATCCCTAAGCCATCATAAAATGCACTAGGATTGCCAATCCTATTACCAAGATTCATAACAATAGTAGTCCCCATCTATATAAATGTTTCCCCTATAAGAAAAAATCTTTCACAGTCAAAGAGAGCATAGTGCATTCAATAGTAAATCCACCATCATGGTAGCCCCTGATTGTTTCAAATTCTACAATCGAAGGGCTCCAAAAAAAGAAGAAGAGCAAGGAACAAAAGCTACAAAGACAATCTAATAGACATTTGCACACAAAAGACCAAATGTATCATCAAGTCCCTTCAAATCCAAAACTTCTACTAATAGAAAGGCAAAAGACTTGTGGCAAGATTTGATCTGACTATATCCAAATGTTTACTATGCTTAACATGACATGTGGTACCCTAACTAGAGCTTACAAACTAATAGATATAGGTATCACAGGAGAGGACATTGTTGAGATCATGTCCCCTTGGTCTATGACTTAGGATAATAATGAATACATATATCTCAAGATCATACTAACTCAAGAAAAAATCTTAAAGATTATGATGGAGAAGGAAGCTAGAGTTCCTTGCCTCTGCTGCCCCCTTACAATCCCATTGTTAAAATTTAGATGAAGGAGACATCAAGGAGCTCAAATAGAAATCTTAGTCCACAAGTCCCTTCCTAAGAGAATAGTGTAATCACATGGGAAAAAATAACCAATATAGGCAGCCATCTTATTATCAATGTAGAGAAACATAAAGCAACAATACAACCTTGCAAATTGTGCCCCTATATCTCACAGAACAATCATCCTCACCAGAAGCCTTGATTCTATACTAGTTACAACATTCTCTATTGGATAAAGTATTTGTAGGACTTCATATTGTGAGTCATTTTGAAATTATACCCAATCTTGTTGTAAACATCATCAACCATCTTAGCATATGCCAATCAAGTGATTATATCCCTTAGCAAAGTGAGAATAGTCCTAGTTTCATAATTGATGGATGCCTAAGGCCTAGGATTATCCAATGCCATATGTAAATGAACACTCCAATAATTTATACATAATTAATCAAGAAACCACAAAAATCACACATAGAATAAGAATTTTACCAACATCCATCTAGGTAGCACCATACTCTGTAATCTTAGAAAGAATTGTACATCCATTATGCAGGGGAAGGTGAAGTGCAAGGTGGTAAAATGTAAAGTTGAGGTCAAAATTTTCAAAACAAATTTATGAACCTTTCAAGATTTGGAAAATTTCATTACATGTGTACAAGGAAAATCCTTAAATTATGTTTGCCATGTTTGCATGGTAGGACCCATGGTGCCTACCAAGGAGGGAAAGGGTGAAGAGAAAACATGTTTCATGCTCTAACAACAAATCTAATTCCATATCAAATGCTAAATTTGGTGCTACCAAGATCTCAAATACAAACAACAAAGGGACCTACACATGGTGCAAAGAATAACAAAGAGAAGAGGATAGTTGAGCACCATGGCCTCACCTCTTGTACAAAAGTGTTGGGAGGCCTAGTCAACTACATAGTTTGCCATGAGTTCATCAAGAGCTACAACCTAGATCATAACACGAGATACATATCGGTCCACACCGAGTAAAGGGTAGTCCAATATGACCCTAACTATCAATCGTATGGAGGAAACATTAGATATCAAGCAGGAAAATTCAAGTTATGATAGGACCTGCAATGTCAAGACCATCCTAGATACATGGAAAAAGTCAAACTTGAGTCAAGTTTGTCTCTATTTAGTGCTACACTGAAGAAAGATTTGTAGATAAAGTTTCCCACCCAATTTTCACTAACATAAGACCAAACTCCTATATGTGACTAGAATCTCCATAATTTTGAAGGAAGTTCTTGTAACCAGAAATGTGGTGAGCCAAAAGTTGAATGATCTATGGATTAACAAATTCAATGAGCTATAGTGAAAGCTCAAAAATCTATCAAGAGCCCAAGGTGAAATTAAAGAGTGTAGCTGTGAAAGGAGCCATGATTCATTCAAAAGTGTAGCGATTCATTGTGCTAGTGCTTTGTCTAAGGTCATTGAAACATCCTTAGAGAGACGTATTACTCTCTTGTTGATCAAGTCAATCCAAGAAGACACATCCATCCATAGGAGGCCAACTACACCATCTAGAAGCCCAAGCCTGCCAAGGTAGGACTCATCTATAGAATCTTCAAACTCTAAGAGAGTAAGTCCAACCAAGAAAAGATCAATGAGTCCAGTGGATCAAGGATCGATCTTGAAGGATGAGAAATGTAAAAGGAAAGAAGCTAAAATAGAAGAGGAGAAACAAAATTAAGAAGAAGAAATGAGACTAGACAAAGGAAGAAGCAAAAATAAAAAGAAATGAGGAAGGAACAAATTAGAAAGAGCATATAGGATATAAGGGGTCGAGAAGGAGTGATCCTTGAGAGAAAGTCGAGTACCAATTTGCCTTGAGCAATCCAAGAGAGACTTTACACAAGGAAAGTAGCTAGAGCTAAGGAAAATGAGGACACTCTAGTAGCCTTTAGGCTCTCTTATGAGGACTACATGGGAAAACAAAAAGAGGCTATGGAGTAGTAGATCCAAGAGAGTCTAAACGAATAGGGAGCTCAATCTAAGTCAAGGAGAAGATCATTGAAGAAACCCTAGCTCCTCCATTGGTTGCAACAATCGACCTCATGCAACTTATGGAAACTATGGCAACTTATGGCAACATTTGACCTAATGGGTATGGGAACTATGAAAGAAATAAAGGAGAAGGTGATCCAAATAAAAGCAAGACGAGAGAAGATACTACATCACATTCCACACTAAGACTTGGAGAGAGAGAGAGAGAGAGAGAGAGAGAGAGAGAGAGAGAGAGAGAGAGAGAGAGAGAGAGAGAGAGAGAGAGAGAGAGAGAGAGAGAGAGAGAGAGAGAGAGAGAGAGAGAGAGAGAGAGAGAGAGAGAGAGAGATGTAAACATCCTCTAAATTTCACATAAGACAAATCTCCACACACTAGGATTTTAGTTACAATTCACTTCAAGGATCCATTTTCACAATAGAAGAAAAGAATTTAAACTAGTAAAGCTACAAGAGTTACTAAATTCATAATGATCCTAAAGGAACTACTTAGGCTTTCTAAATTTCTCTATGATAGCTCTTGACAAATTTTTTGTTTACCCTCTTTCCAAGCCACCTTTGTCTTGGCAATTTCAATTAATCAAGCTTGGAGTTATATTGGTGTAAGTTCATCTGTGTTGAGGTTGTGGATCCCTTGAAATATGTGTATTGTTGTGCTACTTCAGATTTATATCACATGTAAAGAACAAAGCTACTTGATTATAAACTTTCTTGGTGATATGCCATGGTACCATCTACTCAGACCCTTGCTTTTCTAATCATGGTTCTTATTTTGGTCTCTAGTCTATATGGCCCTTAGCATGCTTCTTCACATGAATCACAATATTAAATATCTATCATTGTATGGTTGCATAAAGTTGACATGGTAGTAAGAAGAATGATACTAAGGTAAGTGTAAGTTGATCTATCTTAATGCATACAAGCTTATTGAAGAATGCGATCCAAATTTCGGTAGATACATTAATGCATCTAGCAAAAGTGTATTCTTGATGTGAATGAAAAGAGCTTGGTAGCCTACTCCACAAGTGGGAAAGACACACACGTGTGTGTGCATATACATATATACCTACATACACACATGTATACATATTGATATGTGTATCTTTGTATAGGTATGCATGCATGTGTCATGCCATGGTATGAGCACTTAGCTAGCAATAGGGATAACATCAAACCCAAATAATAAATTGCTATATGAAGCAATGACAAAGTTAAGAAAGAAGTGGCCAACAAGCAACTGATGATGGAAGTATTAAAGGAGAATTATATAGTTTTGTAGCATTTTACTTATTTATTTCAAGCGTTGCAAAGTGTATTGGATGGAAAAGTTAAAATTTTCTCGTCTACCACATGTAGAAGCACATGTAGAAGTGAGATGTATGTGATTTGTAAACGAGAGCCAACCCACTTTTATGATGATAATATTTTCAAAAATTAAAATCAAAAGATCCATAACCATTGTAGAGGATGCGCACATGGTATATTTATATTACAATGTTCGTTGCAAGTAGACTACAAGCCAAAGTGCAAGATAGAAAAGGTTGAGGGTGTCTACCTAAAAGGAAACCTATGTATATGATATGTAAAAATTAATAGAAAGCTCATTCATGTGTGTGCAAGTTTTAATCTTCTTCTCTTCCACTAAGATAGCATCCCCCATAGCTTGAGAGTAGGGAGGGAGAGTTAGAGAATGAGAAAGGGACTACTTTTGTAGCTTGAGAGGGAATTAGTGGAGAGAGAGAGAGAGAGAGAGTGTGTGTGTGTGTGTGTGTGTGTGTGAGGAAGAGCGTAAGGGAGTGTGCGAGGGACTAGTTGGAGAGGATGATCTCCATCTTCTTGATTCTCTTGTCTATTATCTTATATTGGCTTGGAGTAGCAAAGGCTTATAGATTGATGAGGGCTTGTGGTAAATAGCACATGAATCATGTGACCATCAACACCTTTCCACTTAGACTACAATGGTAGAGAGTTAACTTAGTTGAGTCTACTACAACTCATGAATCTTCTCACGTTCTTTGCTCTCATGAAATTGAGTAGAGAGAAGATAAACAATTTGAAGCAAGAGCATAATATGACTATGTGAGAGGTAGCTTGAGCTATAGGGTTCAATTGATCTCTTGAAAGAATAAGAGCTCCATCAATGTCACTTTGTCTCATGTAGGTCATGACAAGGGAATGTAAACTTTTTACTTTCTTAGCCTTAGTAAGTCAATTTAGCACCCCCAAGATCTTAGATGTAGACATAGGAGGATTTCTCCAAGTAATCCATATAGAGGCTTCAATTTTTTATAAAGAACTAATTTGGTATAGTAATAGTGAGACATGAATGACAATGGATAAAAAAGTTTACATTCCCTTGTCGTGGAGAGGTATCATCTAGGATAAAATAGTTTACATCTCATGGATAAACTTTTTTATCCTTTGTCTCCTAGCTGTCATGGATAAAAAAAGGTATCTAGGAGAGGTAGCTTTGGGTTTAGGAGATGATTATAGGCATGACTAAACTAGTAGCAATGGTATATGGATAAACCTAGAACAAGGGGAAACATTGTAAGTTGTATTTATATGCACATACTCCTAGAATATGTTTTGTGCGTTTATGAAAGAGTTCTTTCATACAAAGCCCTCTTTTGTGAAGTTTTCTTTACAAAGCTATATTCTCCCATATAAATCGGAGTAATGATCAAAATTATTGGTATGAAAGTGTTAAACATACTTTACTATTCACCACCAACTTGTAGGTCATCAACTTATACTTCTTTTCAATACCCTTCTTCGCAACATGTTGGCTTTAAAAATAAACAATTAATATTTTTTGTTTATGGAAATTAATAATTAAGATTTTATTATATATATATATATTGGTGTATTGTGCTTACACCCTACATTGACATGCAAAAATATTATTATTGTTATTGTTATTAAAATTGTTAAAATAATTTAAAAGCATTGAATATTAGTAGAAGCTTGGTATAGGATGCCTTATACCAGGGTGCGTTTTGATATGCTTTCTAATTGTCAAATAGCATTGCCATCCTTATTCTATCAAATGGGGAGGTAAAATATGCCTATAATCCTTCATTCATGACCATTGATTTTGCTTATAAACATAAGTGTGGCACCAAACACACGCAAAGTTTTTTGTATAATCATTGTATAGAATTTTACTATATCAACACATGAGGATAGCTATATTCAGTGTGAAATAGCTAAATTCAAAAACATGAAAAAGTGAATATTGGTCTTGATCAATATCTCGGAGTCTACGTTAATCATAAAGGGACTCCTACAGAGATCTCCAGGAGAATAGAGATCTGATGAACAAAGTAAGTGTCAATCAAACTGTCACCAAGGCCATATGATTGCGAGATTTCCATCTGCTCCAAAGCGTCTAAGATCTCATCCAGAAGGCTCCCTTAAATAACCCGAAATCCTGTCTATGAGATACATGAGTGACAATCGAAAGTTCTCAATGTCTACATGCATCATAATTGGTATGTTTAGCATCCTCAATGCTAATACATGCTAATGTACACTTCAGTAACAGTATCATTAATTTGTCTCCTCAGCATAAAGCCATATTTGGATACGATGCAGGTCATCATAGTGGAAAAACTTTATTCAATTGCTGAATATTTTAGTCACCCAGTTGTATGTGACAAGCACTAATGTTTTAGGCCTTGAGTCACACATTTGTTTTTTGGGAAAGAGCTTACTATATGTTCTTTCCAAGAGACTAAGTATTAACCTGGAGTGCCAAGCTTTTTTAACCATACAAAGAACATCCTCATTTAAAAGATCCCAATAAGCACCAAAATATCAACAATAAATAGATTTCTGAAGGTCTTGGCAGAACGACATCCTTACTAAATCATAGCAATACCTAACAGACATTCCCACAAATATCAGGAAGCCAAATGCTTCCACTTGTACTGAGCATCAGTGTCTACTATCTAGTAAGAAACTGATAATCCATCATCAAAGACCATGGAAGTGCATCAAGTACCATATACAAGCATCATTTGTCTATGCTCACTATCATAAGCAAAATATCATAAAAACAGCAAGCTGCAAAATGCACCCCTTCAACTAAAGAGCCACCTACGTCATATTGTAGACATCATGTAATATCCCGAGATTTTCTGTGGAAGAAAATAATGATCACTCTTTTCAGAATGTATTCCCAAGGATGTCACAATTATTGGCAGTTTGAGTTTCTAATTCAACGTGGGTAAGGAATCCATCCCTTCTGTTTTGTTTTCCGTAAGTTGTTCACGGAGTTCTCCATATACAAACTGACCTTCAGCTGATCTTACGGGCTCAAGAACAGATGTGAATCACTATTCATGGCAAGGCAACATGTCCTTTCCCTGTTTCTTCCATTTTATTCCATTACCATATATCTAATAAATCTGACCTCATTGCATTGCACACATGTACAAATTTGTAACATGCACATGCATGTGCACACAGCGGAAAGCGACGTGCACTGCTGCAGAAAATCTGCTGAGGAAGCCTGCAGCACTAGTAGGGAAAGGTATCACAAAGCAGCAAATGATCAATTGTAGATGGCTTCCAGGATGGTGGACTGCTGTAACAGAGTTCCAGAGATGCCCCACAGCTGCACAATCTCCCTCCTGCTGCACCACCACCCCCCCCCCCCCCCCCCCCCCCCCCCCAAAAAAAAAAAAAGCATGCACACCCCCATATACCCATACAAACGCACAATGCATGTGCGCACATGTGCACATGTACACATTTGGCACGTCCCCATCTCAATCCTTCAAAGCTGCACGCAAACTCTACCAAGGACAGAGAACAGGCTATGCTGTACATACACCCTGATCTCCTTCCCATTTCACTTGTAGCATCTAATGCACTCTTACTGGTTTCTATCTCAAATGAAACAGTAGTGAATGCATTCACAAAATAAAAAGCTGCAGCACTTACTTGACTTTCAGTTTGAAGTACGGAAGCATTTTGAGTGTTTCATCTCGTCTCATCTCTATGGCATTGTCTGGAAAACTTGGAAGATTTACATTTTTCATCAGAACATCCTGATGGATGTACACATTATCAAAGTGTTAATGTTCTTCAAAATACAAAACTTTGCACCAAAATCTCCTTCTTTCATGAGACAGGCTGCATACAAAATGCATCAAAAAATGATCTTATCTAAGCCCTGGTAGCAAGATGAGAGCTCCATGCAATCCGTCACAACAGATTGAAAATTTTCGTGAAACTCACCCAAGCATGACCAGATCCAGCATATCATTGCCGATAATAGACACTAAGAATCATGCCTGAAACACTAGACAAGATTGGGAACCTGAATTTGTGGATACATACTGGAAAGACTTTTGCATCATTCAAAGGTATCAGAAAGACACCTGCAACATGCAACTTTCTTGCAAAGGGTCTGAGCCTGAATTTCCGATATTGGCCCGGATCGTAAGATCATTTCTTGGTCCAGAGCTCGGTGACTACTATGGGATTTACACATCAGCCCAGACCAAACTAATGTACAAATGTTGAGGGATTCTAACGACACAAGTAGTCTTCCGTTGCTTGCTTTCAAGAAACAGATGGTCCATTCTTTGTGTAGCGTCCTGGAGAAAGTTTATGTGGGGACGATGGTAACCTCTGTAATCCTCGAGGAACCTCACCTGACCGTACCCTCTTGTTAGACGGAAGAGGAGGAGATCTGTGATTGAGAGCAATATGCCTGTCAATTTGGTGGTGGTTGAAAGACGAACAAATTCTGAAAATGAATGAATGTTGTCTGATATTTCTCTTGGTTTAATGATAAAATTATTAGCACCTGTCACTCGTATTTCTTTAACATACTACTGAATTTCTTTAGATCATTTTTCTCACCCGGGAGCATTTGTTCGCTTTAAAGGGCCACGCAACTGTGTTGTCTTCAAACGCCTTAATGCCTCTTCTGCTGCCTGCACAGCACCAAAATATTATAAGCTGCTGTATACGATATGAACCAGAAGTTACCAGAGATCACATTGCAATCTACTTAATGCCCTTCCTTGGCTTGGATAATCTAAAATATCCAACAGACTTCCATTGTTAGCTTGAATGCAAGACTGCTGCATACTAATAAGAGAATGTGTTTAAGAACCTCAGTCCCCCTATATTTTCAGGTCCATAAATATTGCCATAAGACCAGCCAAGCAATCATTGTAGCCTAATATCCTGGAATCACTCTACACATAAAGTGGGGCCAAGTCTGAAACATAGATTCAGTAACGTAGCAAGATTGGGATTAGCATTGCAACACAAGGGTTGTCATGGCAGCAAGTATAGGATCACTAATTTGGGCTTTTTGAAGGTAACCTTGGGAGGATCTGGTGGGCAGAGTCGAGATGACCACAGCGGATTATCTTTTCAAGTCCTTTTAAGTCTCATAGTTACACAATTCATGGTTCTGTTTAGTCTAATTTTGTTTTCCTGGCCTGGGGGTGGCTTAGTGGTGTGTGAGTGGGTTGGGTGGCTTGGTTTTGGTGTGGGGGTGGTGAGGGATGCCTTGTTTTGGGTGTGGGTGTGGGTGGTGGGGGTGAGGGATGCCTTTGTCCTTGCAAATGTTGCCGGTGGAGTTTGTTTCTCGGCATATTATCCCTTCTCCTTAGATAAAGCATTGCACAAATGCAAAATGGCATTTGGCAAAGCCACTAATATGCAGTGGAGAAGAATTTAAAGGGCATTATAAATATGTGAACTCCCTCTTAAAACGCATTTTGTGGAGACACTTGGTTTTCTCCTTGCTAGGAGAAGGAATGTAAGTTCTACTCATAGACATCGCACAACCCCAATAGAAACTGTTCCCCGTATTTTATGAGTTTGCACTTGTTCCTGTGGTCTTCCAAATGAGATATTGGTTATTTGAGTTCTTGCATCCCTTCTGATCAGTTTGGCCAATATTTTGGACATCAAGCATCATCCTTGCTCCTTTGAGGGAAATCAGGATATTCTTTCGAGGGACACATTTGTCCTTCCAAATGTTGTCTGTGGAGTTTGTTTCTCAGCAAATCATCCCTTCTTAGATAAAGAATCACACATGCAAAATGGCATTTGGCAAAACCACTAATGCAATGGAGAAGAATTTAAAGAGCATATATATATATATATATATATATATATATATATATATATATTGTAAATCCCTCTTAAAACATGTTTTGTTGAGATGCTTGGTTGTTCTCCTTGCCAAGAGAAGGATTATAAGTTCTAGTCATAGACATTGCACAACCCCAATAGAAACTGTTTCCCATATTTCATGGGTTTGCACTTGTTCCCGTGGTCTTCTAAATGGGATATCAGTTATTAGAGGGCCTGATCAGCGTTCTGCTGTTCTGTACCTTCCTCTGCCCGTCTGACACTGTTGGGATGAGTGCACAATGGAATGTGGGTCAGAAATGGAGCAGGAGCAGTGTTGAGACTGAGAGTGAGAGAATCCTAAGATGGGTGTACCAGCTAGTCACGGTACATAGAATAAAATGTATTTATATGTTAGGGTACAAATAAGGGCGTGTTCACACCCGTATAAGTTTATACACACGAAGATTAAGAGACTTTACACCTGACAACCTCCCACTTAAAGGCCCAAAGTGGTACCTTTACCTGTGTAAGTTTATACACACGGAGATTAAGGGACTTTACACCCGACAACCTCCCACTTAAAGGCCCAAAGTGGTACCTTTAAGCTAGCCAACTCCCACTAATCAAATGCAATGCTCATGTTGAGCCTTTGCAAGACTGTTAGTGAGAAGATTTGGAAGGTTATCTTGGGTTTTAACCTTAGTCAATGTGACAAGACCATCATCCAAGACCTATCAAATGAAGTGGTATTGAACATCTGTGTTTGGTACGTGCATGAAACATGGCATTCTTAGCCAGACATAATGCACTCTGGCTATCACAACAAAGCACCGGAGTATGTGAAGAGAGACCTAAATCCTTGACCAAACGGCCAAGCCAAAGAGCTTCCTTAGAAGCTTTTCTAGCTGAAATATATTCAGTCTGTGTAGTACTCAGTGCCACAATTTTCGACAACCTTGAAGACCAAGATACAACCCCACCAACCAAAGTAAAAACATACCCACTAGTAGATTTTCTAGTGTCAAGATCACCTGCCATGTCTGAATCACAGAATCCCTGTAAGTCTAGTGTACCCTTTCCATAGCATATATACTTCTCCTATGTACCTTTTAAGTATCTAAAGATATTTCACCGCTTCCCAATGTGGCTTACTAAGGTTAGACATGAATCTACTAACAGCTACCACTGCATGAGCAATGTCAGGGCGAGTTGCAACCATGGCATACATCAAAGAACCACAAGCTGATGCATAAGGTATGCCTTTCATAGCACTAACAATGCATCATCCTTTGGGCAATCAACCTTGCTAAGCTTTGTATGTGGCGATAAAGCACACTGAGAGGCTTAGCATCAACCGTATTAAATTTGTCAAGTACTTTTGCTAACGTACTTATCCTGTGAGCGAAACAACAAGTGCTGCCCTTTATCTCTTTTAATCCGCATGCCCAAAATATGTTCAACTGCCCCCAAATCTTTCATTGAGAAGCCTGAACTAAGCTAGCTTTTAAGAGCATTCAAAGTACTCTTATGCTTTCCTACAATCAGCATGTCATCCACATATAAGACCAACATAATAAGGCTTCCATCATCAACCTTTTTAGTGTAAGTAGTGATTTGCATGGTTGTGTTTAAATCCATGGCTGAGCATAAAGGTATCAAACTTTTTATACCACTGTCTAGGGGCTTGTTTCAACCCATATAAGCTGTGTTTCAGCTTACAAACCAAATGCTCTTTCCCTGGAATAGTAAAACCTTCGGGTTTTTTAATGTACAGCTCTTCATCCAGGTCACCATGGAGAAAAACAGTATTCACATGCATTTGATTCAACTCAAAATCCAAGAATGCAGTGGGAGCAGACAAAACACGAAGCGTAGTCATCGTCACCACTGGTAAAAAAAACCTCATGGAAGTCTATGCCTTCCTTCTATGTATAGCCCTTAGCAACCAAACTTGCCTTGTACTTGGGTTTCCAATCAATACATTTCACCTTGTAAACCCATTTGTTAGAGATAGCTTTTCTATCCTTGGGCAAAGGTACAAGCTCCCATGGGTTATTTGCATACAAAGATTTCATCTCTTCCTCCATAGCAAGCTTCCACTTTCTCTTGTTTTCACATGACTATGCCTCTCTAAATGTCAAAGGCTCACCTTCATCAGTCAATAGAATGCAATCCAAAGATGGATGAAACCTTTGTGGCTGCCTTCTAACATGTGTGTAGACCTTACCCAATGATCTGTGTTGTTAGGCAATGGGCCTACATCCTCAAGTATGTGCACACCATTACCTGGTGGCTGATTTTCAGCATTTTCTTGCTGCTGTAACCTGTTTTCAGCATGTTCTTCTTGCTGTCCTATTCCCTCATGTGCATCTATTTGCTGTCCATTGTCTCCTAGTTGTAGCACAATAGGCCATTGCTCATTTTCAACATCAAAAGGAACAGAGTCTTCAACTAATGGCTGCTGAATGGCTGGCTGTTCATGCTGAAATTTTACCTTCTTTTTGTCAAGGTTACCCTATGTAGCATGTTTCAACAACTTTGGCTCATTAAATACTACGTCTCAGCTAAGTACTATCTTCCTGTCTTGAGGAAGCCAAATTCTATAAGCCATCTCTCCCTCATCTCCATATCCCATGAAGATGCCCTTGTTAGATTTCATGTCTACTTTAGTTCTTTGATTTACAAGAATATGCACAAACGCATCACAACCAAAGACACGCAAATGGTCATATGAAGTAGGTTTGCTAGACCAAACCTCTTTAGGAATGCCATTGTCCAATGCACGATTGGGAGAGCAATTGCATACATGAACTGCAATTTTAAGAGCCTACCGCTATGAGAGATTAGTTGTGGACAGCATGCATCTGACTCTCTCACAAAGTGTGTGATTATATCTTTCAGCCACGCCATTTGATATAGGACTATAAGGGGCTGTCAACTCCCTCTTAATGCCATGCATCTCACAAAACTTTTTAAACTCATTAGAAACATACTTGCCCCCATTATACATTCTTATAGCTTTTAACTTAAGCTCTTTCTGTGTGGTAACAAAAGCAAGAAACCTTTTAAAGGCATCCAACAAGTCCTTTTTGCTCTTTAACACATACACCCATGACTTTGTATTGAAATCATCAATAAAAGTAACAAAGCATCATGCACCCCCATGTGAAATAATAGGCATAGTGCACACATCAAAGTGTACTAAATCAAGAGCATTGGACTTCTTAACGACACCAAGGTAATAAGGTGACTTCACATGTTTTCCATATATGCAATCATTACAAAAGTCGGGACTAGAGCCTTTTACATCAAATCTCCATGAAGAGGAAAGAACTTGAAGGCCTTTTTGGCTCATATGGCCAAGTCTCTTGTGCCAAAGTTCCATTTGTGAATGAACTTCAGCCATAGCCAAGAGCTTGCCATGTAATGTTTTACAATGCAAATAGTAGAAAGTCCCCTTTTTTATACCTTTAACAATCAGCATAGAGCCCTTGTGGACCTTCCGAGATCCACCACCAAAGGTAGTAAAATGTCCTCTTGCATCAAGCTCCCCAACTGACAACAGACTTTTCTCTATGCCAAGTATATATTTGACATCATGTAAAATCAGCTTTTGGCCGTTTTCAAGGGCCAAGTGAATGGTACCTACACCCTCTATCTCATATGCATAGTTGTTGGACAAGTAAACCTTGCCGAGGCAACGTCCAATGTATTCTGAAAATGACTTCAAAGAGAAAATAACATGAAAAGAGGCACCACTACTATCCATGATTGGGACAACCCATCATGAGCTGAAAGTAAAGAATCAAATACCGCCCTTTTGGTAATGTGCATATTACCTGCTACTGCCATAACATCTATATCATTGCATGAGGCAGCAACAAGTATCTCTCGAGTGTCAAAGAGCTCTTCAATGACCACACTAGATGCAACATTTACCTTTGCAACTTCTTTTGAGGGAAAGTTGTTATCATATTTCGTATCATCCTTCTTTTTCTTTCCTTGTTGTTTCTTTCTTTCTTGCTCTTTCTTTAAGTATCAACAATCGGGCTTTTTATGCCCTTTACGCCCACATTGATAGCAAGTACCATCATGTTGTTTGCCCTTGCTTTTACTTCTACTTTTGCCTTTATTTTCTACATTACCCCTCTTCTCTGACCTGCATCTAAGATGATAGGCTGAACCACTGCTTTCTCCACTAGACTTTCCTCTATTCTCCTCATTGAGAATAGAGCCCCCTAACACCATCAAAGGTTAGAGCAAGGTTGTTACTTAACTGACTCAAAATCCTTGTGAAAGCACTCAAATGCTTAGATGCTGGCTTAAACTCATCCAACTTCATGTTCACAAGCTTGCGCATGAGATGCACTTGATTCACTGAGAAACAAAAAGCCTTACATCTTGTCCTTCCATAGATTAAAGCCAATGCCATCAAACCTCTTGATTTCAACAAAGGGATTTGGTGTCACTACTACTAGAAGCATTAGTGGCCATTATTCAGCAAAGTACCAAGTACCAATGCTGTATTTTATGACAATAAAAATTAGGCTGAATATTCAGCTAATTTCAGCCCAAATTTTCAAGAAATAAGAGCAAGATTTGATCCAAATACATATACAACACTAGAAAGGATGACTTTCATCAATATAACTGAGATTTCAGCATACATTCCATGCATACACTACTACAAGGTGACTCCCACTTCAGCAATATCACCAAAAATACATTTGGAACAATCCCAAATCTGCAAATGATCACTAAGACTGTTGCACCATGGATATTCAGCAATACATAAACTCAATAGGAGCTGCCTAACACGTGTACTACATACGTATGTGTCCAAAAGCACTTCTAATACACAAAAACACCAAAATTCTCTGCAATTTCTTCAAAATCTCACAAGAGGGAGATAACAAACTCAAATTTCACTACTTATAGCACCAAGATTGCTTCAGCAATGTCCCCAATGTCCATTTTACACATCAATTTTGCCAAAATTCACAAATTTCAGCAAAAATCCCAAAATTTCGCTGACCAATCTCCCCCAATTGCATTAGTACATGTTCCCGAGAGCATAAAACATGCAAATTTAGCAAAATTTAGCAAAATTTTGCAAAATCCCCAAATTTCTTAGGTCCGAATGTGCACCAATGTTAGTAAATTCAGCTCAACTGAGCAAAATTTCACTGATACATGAAAAGCCCCAAAATTTTCAAGGGCAGCGTGCACAATTTCTGCAAATTCGGGGTCCAATGTCACTATTACGCATGAACAACATCAAATCTAGGGAACGCCCAAATTTCTCAGCACAAATATGCACAGATCTGAGATTTGTGCTTGCACGCACGCACAAACCCCGTCACTGAGCACGAGGACTTGCTTGCAGAACTTTTTTTAAAAATGACAAAAAACTGCTTGAAACGTGGCGAAAAGGCCAGCCGTTGACCTACACTGCATACGCTCGATTGGAAATGTGATGTGGAACCAGTCGATGACCTATCACCAGCTTGTGATTGACTGCCGAGTTGTCGTATGCTTGATAGATCCCCCTACTGACATGCTGCACATGCATGTTGCCACACTGCCCTGGAGAAGTTGTGCCTAATCAAAACGAATGCCTGTTGCCCCTCGACTGACTAGAAGAATGACGACCTGACTCCTTCGCACGAGCACACTAAACAGACTTGCGCGGTCCTCAAGAAGTGCGTACACTCTTGCCACGGCTTTTATACTAGTTTGCTGGATGAGTGCGCAATGGAATGTGAGTCAAAAATGGAGCAGGAGTAGTGTTGAGAGAGTTAGAGAATCCCAAGATGAGTGTACCAACTAGTCATGGTACACAAAGAATAAAATGTATTCACATGTTAGGGTACAAATAAGGGTGTGTTCACACCCGTATAAGTTTATACACACGAAGATTAAGGGAGTTTACACCCAATAGACACTAATCCTGCATCATGCTATTGGGTTTGCTGTTGTCAGACACCTTTTGAGGCTGCTTGCTGTGCTTCGGGGTCTGTCAAAGTACAACACACTCTCCAACTCATTCTCTTTGCCTTAGTTCTTGAGACACAAGAGTTCAAGGTTCATACTATTCACTGCATAGTGTGTTTGCTGCATTGAGCATCGTATTATATTCAACACTTCTTCATTATCATTCACTATGTTCATTGTCTCTGTGTTACCCTAATCCTAGTTGTATTCCTTTATCCATCTGTGCATTTGTTGTACAATTGTGTTGTGTTTTCTATATTAGAGCATTTATTTAGAATGATGAGCTAAAAATGCATTAGCTTCTTTAAAACAATCCCAAACATGCTTAACTAATGAAGTAAATCTCTTTATTAAAAAGAAATGCAATCCTAGAGAGTGTCTATGTCCCATAAGCACAAACACTGTTGGGGAGGACCCAAACTTTCTATAAATGCATAGTGTGTTTTTTGTATTCAGCATCATACTGCATTCAACGTTCATTTATTATCGTTCACTATGTTCATTGTCTTTGAGTTACCCTAAACCTAACGATGTTTCTTTATTAGTCCGTGCATTTGTCGTATGATTGTGTTGTGTTTTCTATGTTAGAGCATTCTTTACAAGGGTGTGCTTCTCTTCTAATCAGTTTGACAAACATTTTGGACATCAAGAATCATCCTCAATCCTTTGAGGGAAATCAAGACACTCTAGTTATTTTCTTGGATTAAGTTTTGGTCAAATCTGACTACTTGGAAATCACAACCATGTGGTATTGGGTGATTTTTCAATTGGCACATTTACAGTGTACACATTTTAGGAAATCTCTACAGCAGCTCATTACAGACAAAATATTCATGATCATTAGGATCACTTTTGCCATGTGAAAATGATGAAAAAAAGACAGTAATATCTCTCTCTCAAATATTCATCAAGATCAATATTGTCTCTTTTCCAATGTTTTTGACTTGGTCAATCCCTTTATCTAGTGTTTGGCTTTGGCTATGTTCACATTGAGCATGGCCATATTTGTCATAAATATAATTCATTTCTATGGTTGCAAAAGTTTGTGTTTTGGTTGCCCTTTTACTTTGTCAACCACAATCATTCCAAGTATCACCTATCATTTGAGCCACTCCACGAAAGTCCCCTCAATTTCCCATTGTCTAGAATGCTTTGAATATGGACGAAGGATATTGTGGGTGAAACTAAAGTGTCCTATTTTGTTTATGATATACCTCAGACCCCCTCTTTGCCCCAAGCAAAGATCACATGACTTGCTCACTAGTTTGGCTCATCCTGAAATTATTGCCACTGCTTCAACAATGTAGATTCCTTTGGTGGCAACTATTTTGGGTCGTATACTGTGTAAGAGGGTTTCCCTTATGCTAGGAACATCAAAGCTTGTATTATTTGGATATGGCACAAGTGGTTCCCTAGTATTTTGAACATTGATATTGATATCCCACATGTAGAGCACCTGCTATGACTAAATTTCTCTTCTTTTCCAAATGCTTGTATCAAACCAAGCAATTAGGACACTTGACAAGCAACATCTCCAAGGATAGGAGTAACAAAAAGAAGGTGATTATGCAATGGCCTCCAAAATCCTCATCATAAAAGTGGTTGCATTTCGTTTAAAAAAAAGAGAGGTGAATCAATATAAAGGAAAAGAGAAAGGTAGGTGATATTTAAAGATCCTTTTTTCAACACCTTGCAGGCTTTATTAATGCAAGGTAACAAGCAAGAGAAGTTAGAAGAGTTCCTCAACTAACATGAGGGAGAGGAGGCCAACATGAGAACATGGAGGTGCAAATACAAATAGGAGATTGCTTTAGTTCAGCTAGTCACCGATGCTAGAGAGGAATAAGGAGAAAAACAAGACAAGTATTTCAAGATAGCTGCTCGTTTTGATGGACAAGTTTTTAGCCACATGATCATCCCTAGAAAAGGCATTCCAGAGCAATCGCCTGCACTATAATCTCAATTAGGTAGTCCAATAGGTGCCACATGGCAACGCAGGGCACGTTCACACATAAAGGAGCAATCAGACAAGTGCCAGCAATTGGCCTGTTTTATGTAGTTGGCTAGTGATTACTGGCTGCCTTGCCCTATCTTTTAGGGGCTATATATATCAGCCCAGCCTATACACTTGGAAGTCATATTCTGATCGCAGATTTCCAGGTTGTTGATCTTGGAGATTGCTACACAGACTTCGAGGCTCACAACCGATGAGATTGTCAAGGAGATATGCAGACATATGCACTACACCCATGTACATATCTACTTTCCTTATTCAACATTCCTTCGTTGCAGATCTTCTATGTTCTTTTTGTGTGTGTGTGTGTGTGTGTGTGTGTGTGTGTGTGTGTGTGTATTCACTCTGTCTCTCAATCTTGGTCATACACTTCCACACCGCTGCGCTCTGATATGGTATTAGAGAAACATAGAAGGACTGATTGATCTATGGCAAACCTAAAGAGGAGATTTCAATGCGACACAAGGCTATGTTTTTAACGTTCGAGGGTGAGCGGGAGGGTTATGCATCGACACGAGGCTGAGATGACCGTGGGCATGCAACAAAGGAGTCAACTACCAAATTTTATTGTTGATTTTTGCTATTTTTGAAAAAAGAAGGCACCGTTTTCAGCCTTCGTTGGTGGTAGATTTCACATTTTCATCATCACCGACGGGTGCAAAAGGTGTGGGACAAGCAAAAAAGAGCCTTAGTGGGCTATGTTTGCACAATCAAAGAGGCGGCTTTTGTATCTGTGTAAGCATTGTAGGTGCAGATATCTTCTGAGGCCAACACAAAGTTTTGAGGTAATCATGGACCGGAAGGTACCCCCAAAAGGTACCCGTCCCACTAACTCTTCTATCAGATCAAAAGCTCAATGGTGAGAACTACTGCCTTTGGTGCATTATGATGCTTGCCATATTTGAGTCCTATCATTTGGTGGAGCTTCTGATGAAGGCTATTGATCGTCCTTCATCAAGAGACGAATCCAAACTTTCTATAGCAAACCGTTTGGATTTGGCCAAGGTTCAAGCATGTTGGGATAAACTAAATGCCTGTATCATTCATTTCTCTTTCTTTCATGCACTACAATCGTGATCGCCCATATAGAGTACCTAACAGTGGCTAGGGAGATATGACTAGAGCTGGATCAAATGTACAACAGAATGACCATCATAGCAGCTAGAAACATCAGAAATGTTTAGAAACGAAATGTTAGAAATGTGTTTCGTAAGTTTCTTTCAAGAGGGGATAAAATAAGAAACACGAGTTTTTTATATAGGGATTTTTAATAGTTTTAACTAGGGAAAGAGGTTCTAAACCTCTATGGAACTTTCTTAAACAAAGAATGGTCAATTGAGCTTGAGTGATAATAGAGTTAATTGAGAATAATATGTTACATATCCATGATCCATTACTGACTTGTCACTTATGTCAAAGTTAGTCTTTGGACAAGCTATACTATGGTTTAGAACTCAAACATTATGATTCATACATATCATACAAAGAAAATTAAAATTAACATATAAATAGCCTATCTATAGTATGGAATGAGTCAAGTTGCAACATCATGATTCTCATTTTAAAACAAACTGACAAAATGTCAAAATCAAGAATGAATCATAATATATCATGAATAACTCATAAATGAGACTAAGTCGTATAATATTCAACTCTCAAGACAAGAATAGATACTTAGATTAACAAAGTCCAATAACTAAACAAAATCACAAAAAAATCAGTCTCTCATTCAAAATCTTAAGCCCTCATGAGTCATTACACATCATTATCATCATGTTTAACATTGCCCAATAGTTTTTGTTAAAAAAACCATGTTTTCGGTTTCAACTCACAAAAAAAAAAACGCCCACGTTTTTTACTCTAAAAAACGTTTCATACTTTAAAAATAAAAGGATTCCACTTTTCACATTTGTGGCAAGATAGGTCATTGAAAGAAGGATTGCCCCGACAAGGAGAAGAAAAACAAGTCTTCAAAGGATTTAGGAGCAATTGTTGTTCCCTCATTAGTTGCCTTCCTCCACTTCGAGGTGATCAAGGTGTTGACCCCTAGGACTTTTGATGCTGCGCTACTGGTCCCATGTCCTTGTGAGTGGATTGTTAACAGTAGCACCTCTCGGCACATGATTCCTTCTACATTAGGTGTTGCCCATTTGCGACTTTTGCATGGGCAGATTCTCATTGGCAATAGCTCTTTTGTTCCTATTCACGGGAGGCGCAACATGTAGCTTATTTCAGATGGACACTGTGGTGGTCATACTTCAGAGGTGCTTTATGTATCAGGCTTGGGTTACCATCTACTTTTGGTATACAAGATTTGTGCCCTCAATCTTTTTGGTTGAGTTTGACGAGGATTCCTTTCAGATTCTTGATTGTCAATCGAGATAAGTACTTACTTCCAGTTGCGAGGAAAATAAGGTCTCCTTCTGCCTTGACCTCTCTTATTCTTACCTCTTAAACACAATCCAAGCTTTTGTATGCTTGGTTTGGACACTTGAATTATGATTACCTTCAGAAGGCATCTAGGGGACACCTTGTTCAAGGTATGCCGGACATTGTGGGGTGAGCTAGCAGCCATGTGCATCTTGCATTAGTGGGAAACAACATCGTGATGCCACTCCCAGCAAGGCTTAGAGGCAATCTTCAATACCCTTGGAGCTTGTTTCTACAGATCTTTGTGGACCTATGCGGATGGAGTCCCTTAAGGGGAGCTTCTATTTCATGCCGATTATGGATGATTTTAGTAGAATGACATGGGCTTATTTTTTGCAACTGCAATCAAAGGCTTTCTCCCACTTCAAGGATTGGTTACTCTTTAAGGAGAACCGATCACCCCGGAAACTAAAGACAATACGATCAGATACGAGAGAAGAATTTGTTTCTAATGAGTTTGCTAGGTTTTGTGCAAATCATGGTATCCACTAGGAGTTTGCAAACACAAACACGCCTCAAGAGAATAGCATATTGGAGCAGAACCGAAGCGTGATTGAGATGGCTCGCACCATGAGTGAGCATAGATAGGCACCTCAGTGTCTTTGGGCTAAGGCTATGGCTACTGTAGTCCACATCCTTAATCGATCCCCCACTTCAATCGTTATTGATATGACACCCTATGAGGTGCATTTTGGGTCTAAGCCTGATGTTTTTATTTTCGGGGTTTTTGGGTGTGACACGTATGTCCACATCCTGAAGACACAGTGGATTAATTTGAAGAAGCTTTCCAAGAAAAGGTGTTTATTGGCTATAGCTTGTAGTCCCAAGGTTACCAATTGTATGATCCCATAAAGCGTGATGTCTACACCAATCAAGATGCCCAATTTGTGGAGGTTTCAACCTCAGAGGGGGGTGAGGAGCACCCCATGCTTGGAGATCCACAAATAGTTGACGCTAGTGACTGTATATTTGGAGCCCGTGTCTCGTGGAGATGCTTCATCTTCAGCTAAGGATACTACTTCTCCATTGACTTCCCCAAGTGAACTATCACCGATGGATGTTCAGAGACTTCAACAGATGGAACGCGACGAGTAGAGATCCGACCTCCTCCTTGTTGGGCTTGAGACATACTCTGTGATTTAGGGATCGAGAGAGTCCTTGAGGAGTGGCAATTGTAGGATGGTCTATAGCAATCTCATAGGAATCAAGCACATACAACTAAGCTTGTTTATACTAACTATTGTTTGATGACTTGTGCCATATAGGATAGAAAGCCCACCTCCGTGAAGAAGGCTTTGCAATCATATCATTGGAAGAAGGCTACGGAGTAGGAGTTGGATGCTATTGAGAGGCATGGCACTTGGAATCTTGTCTCTCGCCCATTCATAGGAAGGTGATTGGTGTAAAATGGGCCCTTAAGACCAAATATCACACTAATGATACTCTGAATAAGCACAAGGTGCACTGCATTGCAAAGGGCTTCGTGAAGCAGCCAGGGGTGGATTTTCATGACATCTTTGTACCTACAACTCGGATGGCTACCGTTCGAGCCATTCTTGCCTTAGCCAGTATAGTAGATGGTCGGTTTAACAGCTTGAAATGAAGTGTGCCTTCCTGAATGGTGATTTGGAGAAGGAGATCTATGTTGAAAAGCCTCCTGGTTTCTCCTCATCAAATGGTAAGATATACATATTGAAAAAGACCCTCTATGGCCTCGAACAAGCTCCTCGTGCTTGAAACGAGAAGATCGACTCGTTCCTCCAAAAGAAGTTGGGATACCAGCACTCCAAGGCCGATCCACAGCTTTATGTACACACCTTCGATGGAGGTCATGTGTTGTTTGTCCTTTATGTGGAGAATTCGATTGTGATAGGTGACAATGCCTAGATGGTCACGCACATGAGAAGTTCGAGATGGCGGATATGGGACTTGTCAACTTCTTTCTAGGTCATGAGATCTATTAGACTCAAAGGGGAATCTTTATCTCCCAACAGTGGTATGTGCAAAAGCTCTTGACTACGTTTGAGATGGAGGGATGCAGATCTATTTCGACTCCCATGGATCCGAACTAAAAGGCCACAATCCATACAGATTTTCCGTTGGCGGATGCTACCTGCTATTGGCAATTGATTCGGTCTTTGATTTGGCTCCTCAACACTCATATTGACTTGCGTTTTGCTATAGGTTTGCTAGCAGGGTTCATGAATGAACCCAAGATAGTGCATTGGCACCCTGCTCAGAGGGTTTTGCGGTTCCTAAGGAGAACCCCCGATCTAGGGCTCTATTATCTAGCAGGTGCAGATGGTTTGAACCTTGTGTTTACATGTTGGAGTCATTCAGATTGGGCTAGAGATGTGGACCATAGGAGATCCACCACCGGTTATTGCTCTACCTTGGGTGCTAGTGCTATTTCATGGAGTAGTAAGAAGCAATTCACAGTTGCCCTATCTTCGATTGAGATGGAGTATCAAGCAGCCTCTTCTATCACATGTGACTCTTCTACCACATGTGAGACTATGTGGCTTCGGAGGTTATTGGAGGAGCTTGGCTGCCCACAGACAAGTCCTACCACTCTTCAGTGTAACAATGAGAGTTGCATTGCCTTGGCGGGGAACCCTGTGTTTCATGCTAGGACGAAGCACATTGAGATATAGTACCATTTCATTCAGGAGAAGCTTTTGGATGAGACTATCGATGTGGTGTACTACAAGACAGAGGATAATCTTGCAGACTTGTTTACAAAGGCACTTCCACATGTTTTACTTCAACAACACTCAAAATTCTTCAGTCTGATGTTGCGCCCAAGATCTGAAATGGGGTGTTAGCAACATGATCATCCCTTGGACCAGCATTCGAGAGCAAACGCCTACACTATGATCTCAGTTAGGCAATCGGACAAGCGTCACATGGCAACACAAGGCAAGTTTGCACGTGAAGGAGCAGCCGGATAGATGCCACATCAACAGTCAGGTAGACCTTTTTTTTCAGGTAGTCAGCCTGTTTTATGCAATCGGCTAGTAATTACTAACCAACCTGTCCTATTTTTTAGGCCTGTATATGTCAGCCCAGCCTATACACTTGGCAGTCATCTTCTAATCGCAGATTTCTAGGTTGCTGATCATGGAGACTGCTATGCACACTTTGAGGCTCACAGCCAGTGAGAACGTCAGAAAAGGAGATGCGCAAATATAGACATTGCGCTCGTGTACATATCTACTTTTCTTATTCAGCATTCCTTCATTGCAAATCTTCTATGTTCTTTTGTCTCTTTCTCTCTCTCTTCTCTCTGTGTTCACTCTATCTCTCAGTCTTGATCATACACTTCTGCACCGCTACGCTTTGACATAAGTTTTGAGAAGGGGAGAGAGTGCGCAATGGAGTGTGAGAGCGAGGCGCAAGCTGCAGAGCTGAGTTAGAGATAGTGAATGCAGAGATAGGTGTACCAGATCGTGATGGTACACAAAGAATAAAAGAATGTATTTATATGTTAGGGTACAATAAGAGTGTGTGTGTTCACACCCGTAAGACTATTTACACAGAGACGAAGGGACTTTACATCCAACAACCTCCCACTTAAAGGCCCAAAGTGGTACCTTTAAGCTAACCAACTCCCACTAAACGAATGCAATGCTCATGCTAAGCCTTTGCAAGACACTTAGTGAAAACATCTGCAGGGTTATCTTGGGTTTTGACCTTAGTCAGTGTGACAAGACCATCATCCAAGACTTGTTGAATAAAGTGAAACTGAACATCTATGTGTTTGGTACGTGCATGGAACATGGCATTCTTAGCCAAACATACTGCACTCTAGCTATCACAACCAAGCACTGGAGTACGTGAAGAAAGACCAAAATCCTTGACCAGATGACCAAGCCAAATAGCTTCCTTAGAGGCTTCAGTGGCTAAAATATATTCATCTTCTGTAGTACTCAGTGCCACAATTTTTTGCAATCTTGGACACCAAGAGATAGCCCCACTAGCCAAAGTAAAAACATACCCACTGGTAGATTTCCTAATGTCAAGATCTCTTGCCATGTCGGAATCACCAAATCCTTGCAACTCTAGTGTACCCTTTCCATAGCATATACACTTTTCTTGTGTACCTTTCAAGTATCTAAAGATACATTTCACTGCTTCCCAATGTAGCTTGCCAGGGTTAGACATGAATCTGCTAATAACTCCCACCGCATGAGCAATGTCAGGGCGAGTTGTAACCATGGCATACATCAAAGATCCACAAGCTGATGTATAAGGTATACCCTTCATGGCACTAGCAACTGCATCATCCTTAGGACAATCAGCTTTTCTAAGCTTTGTATGTGGCGGTAAAGGCACACCAAGAGGCTTAGCATCAGCCATATTAAACCTATCGAGTACTTTGTTGATGTACTTGTCTTGTGAGAGAAACAACAAAGGCTGCCCTCTGTCTCTTTTAATGTGCATGCCCAAAATGTGTTCAGCTGCTCCCAAATCTTTCATGGAGAAGGCTAAACTCAGCTGCCTTTTAAGAGCATTCAAAGTACTCTTATGCTGTCTTGCAATCAATATGTCATCCACTTATAAAACCAGTACAATAAGGCTTCCATCATCAACCTTTTTAGTGTATAAGCAGTGATTTGCATGACTGCGTTTAAATCCATGGCTGAGTGTAAAGGTATCAAAATTTTTTTACCATTGTCTAGGGGCTTTTTTCAGCCCATATAAGCTGCGTTTCAGCTTACAAACCAAATGCTCTTTTCCTGGAAGAACAAATCCTTTTGGCTGCTTCATGTACAACTCTTCATCCAAGTCACCATGAAGAAAAGCAGTCTTCACATCCATCTGATCGAACTCTAAATCTAAGGATGCAGTGAGAGCAAACAAAACATGAAGCGTAGTCATCTTCACGACTGGTGAAAAGACCTCCTGGAAGTCTATGCCTTCCTTCTGTGTATAGCCCTTAGCAACCAACCATGCCTTGCACTTGGGCTTCCCATCAATACATTTCACTTTGTAAACCCATTTATTTGAAATAGCTTTCCTATCCTTGGGCAAAGGTACATGTGTTGTTTGCATATAGAGACTTCATCTCTTCCTACATAGCAAGCTCCCACTTTCTCTTGTTTTCACATGACTGTGCCTCATTAAATGTTAGAGGCTCACCCTCCTCAGAAACCTTTGTGGCTGCCTTTTGACACGTGTAGACCTTCTTATCCAATGATTTGTATTATTAGGCAGTGGGCCTACATCCTGAGAAATGTGCACACCATCACCAGGTGGCTGATTTTCAGCATTTTCTTTTTGCTGTAATCTGTTTTCAGCATGTTCTTCTTGCTGTCCTATTTCATCCTATGCATCTATTTGCTGTCCATGATTTTCTGGCTGTAGCACAATAGGTTGCTGCTCATTTTCAGCATCAAAAGGGACAGAACTTTCAGCTAATGGCTGCTGAATGGCTGGCTGTTTATGCTGAAATTTGACCTTTTTGTCGAGATCACCATGTGTAGCATTTTTCAGCAACTTTGCCTCATTAAATACTACGTCTCGGCTGCATACTATCTTCCTACCCTGAGGAAGACAAACTCTATAACCCATCTCTCCCTCATCTCCATATCCCATGAAGATACCCTTGATGGATTTCATGTCTAGTTTGGTTTTCTATAGGTACATGCATAAAGGCATCACAACCAAAGACACCCAAATGGTCATATGAAGCAGGTTTGCCATACCAAACCTCTTTAGGAATGCCATTTTCCAATGCACGATTGGGAGAGCGATTGCATACATGAACTACAGTTTTAAGAGCCTCTCCCCAAAACTGTTGTAGGAGATTAGCTGTGGACAGCATGCATCTGACCCTCTCACAAAGTGTGCGATTAAGTCTTTCAGCCATGCCATTTGATGCAGGATTATAAGGGGGTGTCAACTCCCTCTTAATGCCATGCATCTCACAAAACTTGTTAAACTCATTTGAGACATACTCACCCCCATTATCTATTCTTATGGCTTTCAACTTAAACCCTTTCTATGTGGTAACAAAAGCATGAAACTTTTTAGAAGCATCCAACACTTCCTTTTTTCTCTTAAGTACATACACCCATGACTTTCTACTGAAATCATCAATGAAAGTAACAAAGTAGCGTGCATCCCTATACAAATTAGCATACGTAGTGCACACATCAGAGTGTACTAAGTCAAGAGCATTAGACTTCTTAACGACACCAGAGTAATAAGAAGACTTCACTTGTTTTCTATATAAGCCATCATTACAAAATTCGAGACCATAGCCTTTTACATCAAATCTCCCTAAAGAGGAGAGAACCTGAAGGCCTTTTTGGCTCAATGACCAAGTCTTTTGTGCCAAAGCTCCATTTGTGAATGGACTTCAACCACAACCAAGAACTTGCTAGGTAATGCTTTACAATGCAAGAAATATAAAGTCCCCCTTTTGCTACCTTTAACAATCAGCATAGATCCCTTATGGACCTTCCAAGATTCACCACCAAAGGTAGTAAAATGTCCTCTTGCATCAAGCTGCCCAACTGACAACAAACTTTTCTTTATGCCAGGTACATATCTGACATCCTGTAAAATCAACTCTTGGCCGTTTTCAAGGGCCAAGTGAATGGTACTTACACCTTCTATCTTCCTCAGTTGTTTCTTACCTTGCTGTTTCTTTCTTTCTTGCTATTTCTTGAAGTACCAGCAATCCAGCTTTCTATGCCCTTTACGCCCACACTGATAGCATGTAACATCCTACTGTTTTCCCTTGCTTTTGCTTTTGCTTTTTCCCTTACTGGCTACATTACCCCTCTTTTCAAACATGCCTCTTACATGGTACTACCAGCTAAGCCACTGCTTTCACCACTAGACTTTCTTCTAATTTCTTCATTATGGATTGAACCTCTAGCACCATCAAAAGTCAAAGCGGGGTTGTTGCTAAGTGACACAACCAAAGATTCCCATTTGACAGGCAAAGTCATCAATAAGAAAATAGCTTTCAATTTATTATCAAAAGCCACCAAACCAGAGTCCTACAATTGACTCAAAACCCCTGTGAAAGCACTCAAATGCTCAGATGTTAACTTAGACTCATCCAACTCCATGTTCACAAGTTTACGCATAAGATACACTTGATTCACAAGAGTTGTATTTTCATAAGTGTCCTTAAGCTTTTTCCATATAGGATAACCTGTATCAAGATGCTTGATATCTGTAAGTACATCATTAGACACTGCCATCTTAATGTATATAATGACTTTCATGTTAAGTCTAGCCCAATCCACATCTGCCACAGTTGTAGGCTTAGTCTTCAAGAGAGCATCTTCACAGTCCTTGAGGAAAAAAATGCCTTGCATCCTATCCTTCCACAAGTCAAAGCCAATGCCATCAAACCTCTTGATTTCAAAGAGGGACTTAGTGTCACTGCTGCTAGAAGCATTTGCAGTCATTTTTCAGCAATACACCAGAAATTCAATGCTGCAATTTATAATAGCAAAAATCAGCTGAATATTCAGCTGATTTCAGCCCCGTTTTTCAGCAAATAATAGCAAGATTCAGTCCAAGTATACGTACAGCAGTAGAATGAATGCCTTTCAGCAGCATGACTGCACTTTCAGCATACATTAAATGCATACATCACTGCCACGTAACTCCCACTATAGCAATATCACCAAAAAATACATGTACAACAATCCTAGATCTGCAAATGATCACTAAGACTGCTGCAACATGAAAAATCAGCAATACATCAGCTCAATGGGAGCTGTCCAGCATTGTACTGCATACATATATGCTCGTATCAACTTCTAATACACAAAACACTAAGAAATCTCTGCAATTTCTCCAAAATCACACAAGCGGGAGATTAAAAATGCTCAAATCACTCTACTTATGGCAAGAAGATTGCTTCAGCAATATTCCCAAAGTGCATTTCACACATTAACTTTGCCAAAATCCACAGATTTCAGGAAAAGCCCCAACATTTCACTATCAAATCTGCCCCAATTGCATTAATACATGTTCCCCAAAATTTCCGGGTCTAAGTGTGCACGAATGTCAACCAATCTGACTCATCTGAACAAAATTTCACCAATATAGCAAAAGCCCCAAATTTTATGGGTCCAATGTTGAGAAATTTCAATCAAATGAGTAAATTTTCAGTAAATTTGGCAAAATCCCCAATTCAAACGTGCACAATGTTTGCAATTTCTGATGCAAATGCCTCAATTATGCATGAACAGCACTCAATCTGAAAAGCCCCGATTTTCTGGGCCTAATTTGCACACTATGCTTGCGCGCGCGAACCCGTGTCAAGCCAACGGGAAATTCAAAGAGGACTTTGAAGAAAAAAATGGATTTTTGACTTTTAAAAAAAAGAAGTGATGGGGTCCGTTGACCTCCTGTCTGATGGTAGTCACGTCGCGCAACCCGGAACCCCGCCGGCTTGTCACCCATCTGTCAACGTGTCACGCAGATCATGATGACTCCCTGCAGCCGTCACTTGCACATTGCCACGTTGGTTCTCCTGTTGGATGTCGCCTATCACACAACATTTGCCAGTCGTCGTGTTGGACACGAAATCCACTGCCATCACACCTGCTACTGCCCCCTGGTCCACGCTGGACCTGCCGCCTGGTCCCGACTGTTACCTATGAGCTGCCAACTACTTGTCTCTTTTTTGTGGTCTCGGGAACCGCACGAAGCCTTAGGCTCTGATACCAATTTGAAGGGGAGAGAGTGCACAATGGAGTGCGAGACCAAGGCGCGAGCTGCAGAGCTAAGAGTTAGAGAGAGTGAACACAGAGATAGCTGTACCAGATTGTGATGGTACACAAAGAATAAAAGAATGTATTTATATGTCAGGGTACAATAAGGGTGTGTTCACACATGTAAGACTATTTACACAGAGACAAAGGGACTTTACATCCAACATTTTGATGGTTCCTTCTCATTTGGAGAAGCCTTTTCCTTTTGAATGCCTTGCAATAAAACTATCCCCAAATTTTGCGGTTTCTATGATCAGATTGAAAATGTGCAAACTTCTCAATCAATCACTCTTTGGAATTCTCAAATACTGTGGTCTCTATGATCGGACTGAAAACGTGCAAGCTTCTCAATCAGTCACTCTATGGATCTTTCTCTTATATGTGCAATCCATTATACATTAGAATAGTTGTTCCAAAGAGCAAACAAGTACCTTTTTAAGGATCTCCTTACCATGGAAAAGAGTAGACTGACTTTTTCCTACCTTATCCCATTGCCCTCTTCATTGTGGGAAATGTTGATTCATTTATTATAACTGCTCAGTTCTCATTGCTACATATTACTTGCCCTTGTAAAATTGCCCATAAGAAAGCTTTCGCCTGCATATTCTTCTAAGTAAAGTGGGTTTGCAATTTCCCTTTTTACTTTCAGCTTTGGCTTTGAAATGCCGTTGGCCGAGAGTTTTTCACATTTTTGTGAAGCACAACCACAAACAACATATCAGATCGAACATGTATAACAGTGTACATTCTATCCTAACCTTGGACCTAACCTAATTTGGCACGACACTGTGCTACTTTTGATTTGCCATAATCTGTCCAGCTGTGCCCAATTAAACAAGTGGACTGCCTCTGTTGGATAACCTCCTCACTGAGATTAACCAAGAGCCCAAACTCCATAACCTAGTGAATATCAAGGTTGTCTCCATACATAGTATGGACCAATCCATATGGTACGATATGGTACATATTCGTATGATATAGTACAAAAAAATAGATACTTTTTGGCCACTCTCCCCCAAGCCTACAACTTTATTTTTTCTTTCTCCTTTCTTTTTTTTTCTTCTTTCTGTCTTATTTCTCTTTTTTTTTCGTAAAAGGTAATTGTATTAATTACGAAAAAAGTACAAGTTTACATGATTACAAGATACACGATGGCTCTGCGCCATCGTTTGCAAAAACTCTCTCTCTTGCTACAAGAAGTAAACAACCAAAGAGTTACAAAAAGTCATGGCAAAGACGCAGCGGAAATTGCCATATGCCAGGGAAGTAAGTCCTCCCAAGGGAGTAAGTCGGAGAGCCGAATAAGATCTATTTGCCAGAGTAAGAGACCTTTAAGCCTGGCAATATGCCCCTGAACATTGGAGGCGGAATCAAAAATAAAAGCATTCCGAATGGTCCAGTTATGCCAACAGCCCCAATATCTAAGAAAGTGAAACAAGATCTTCATATGTGGCTGTGTAGGTGTGGGGTATTTGGGCTGCACAAAAACCCAATCAAATGGGCGTAGCGAGAGACCGACCACCACGCACCAAACCGCCGACAAGAAAGACCAGATTTTCTTAGCGAGACGGCAAGAAATAAATCGATGACGAGCCAATTCCACACTGGTGATACAAAAGAAACAATTGCCGTTGGAGATGCGACGCTTGGAAACCGCTGAAGCCAGCAGAAGACCACCAATCATTACCCTCCAAAGAAAGACCTTATATTTGAAAGGTGTCTTGTTCAACCAGGCCTCCATCACCGTTACCCTCCACCATGACCGGAATTTACGCAATCCCCATAAAGTATTAGCTTTAGTAACCAGCCATTGATGATCTTTAATCAGAAGATGATACACCTGGTTAGCTGAAGCCTTTTCCAAATTCAGCTGGCCGGCAAGGTCCCAGTCCTGCCAGGGACGTCTGTCTTATTTCTCTCTCCCCCAAGTCCCCCCCCCCCCTCTCTCTTTTTTTTTTCCTTAAAAGCTAATTGTATTAATTACGAAAAAAATGTACAAATTTCCATAATTACAAGATACACGATGGCTCTAAGCCATCATGTGTAAACTCTCTCTCTCTCTCTCTCTAAAGTAGTAAACGACAAAAGAGTTACAAGAAGTCATGGCAAAGACGCAGAGGAAATTGCCATATGCCAGGAAAGTAAGTCCTCCCGAGGGAAGGAGTCAGAGTGCCGAAGGAGATCTATCTGCAAATGCAAAAGGCCTTTAAGCCTAGCAATATATCCCCGAACATTATAGGCCGAATCAAAAAGAAAAGCATTCCGAATGGTCCAATTGTGCCAACAACCCCAGTATCTAAGAAAGTGAAACAAGATCTTCATATGCGACTGAGCCAGTGTGGGGTATTTGGGCCGCGCAAAAACCCAATCAAAAGGGCTTAACGAGAAGCCAACCACTGCTCACCAAACTGCCGATAAGAATGACCCGATTTTCTTAGCAAGAGGGCAAGAAATAAATCGATGGCGGGCTGATTCCACACTGGTGGTGCAAAAGAAACAATTGCCGTTGGAGATTTGACGCTTGGAAAGGGCTGAAGCAAGAGGAAGACCACCAATCATCACCCTCCAAAGAAAGACCTTGCATTTGAAAGGTGCCTTGTTCAACCAGCCCTCCATCACAGTTACCTTCCACCATGACTGAGATTTACGCAAACCCCATACAGTGTTAGCTTTAGTAAGCAGCCATTGATGATCTTTAATCAGAAGATGATACACCCGGTTAGTTGAAGCCTTTTCCAAATTCAGCTGGCCTGCAAGGTCCCAGTCCTGCCAAGGACGATCCAAAGCAAGGGCAGGAAAGGGTTGTCTGCTTTGGAGCACCATCAAAAGCTAACCCCATAAATTACGGCATCTACGAGGGATCCTGAAAAGCCACCTAGCTGTACGAAACGATATCAATACATTGCAGCTGGCAAGGGTGGCATCTGCAACTGAAGTCAAGCCCAAACGTGCCATGCGGTTAAACTTTGGTCTGAGCTCATGTTTACCTTCCCAAGAAAGTAATCGCGAGGCTGCCAAGAGTTCCAGTTGGAAAAAATTAGTAGCTAAGCGGTCCTCCGTTGGATGCCACTGAGCCTTCTGGACAGCCAATTCCAGGAACATACCAAATGAGCAAGCAGGGATGATAGAGGACTAGAAAACCGCGAGACTGCATTAAGGACATGCCACCAGGAGATCCGAATTTGGGTATTACCATGCACAAGTCCATGATCCTCAAGAAAATAACGAGCTATAAAGACCCACGAGTGATGATTCAAGCACATGGCACGAAAAAGAAACAACGGAGTGCCAACATATGAGTTTCGGCATCCAAAATAGCCCCACCACCAATGCGTTTTGGGATAAATCCATGAAATGCCTGCATGCAAGGAGTCCTTCCATAACATGAAACGAATGTACTGAGTCAGAGCATTCAATGTAGTACTAGTCCAAGGCAGCAGTGGCAAGAAATATGTGAGCATTGGCAACATAATTGTCTGAGCCACTTTGAGGCAAACATGGAAGGGCCAAGCCTGCGACTTCCAATACAGAAACTTAGCTTCGAGTTTCTATGAAATCCACTGAAGTAGTTGCTTCGGCCGAACATCAACACCCAACGTGTACCCAAGGTGCCTGACAATGGAACCACGGGGAACAACCATTCCCTGCCAGTCCAATGACTGTAAATCTGACTCCGTACAACTGAGAATGGCTAATTTCAAAGCATTGATACGAAGGCCAGAAGCATGACCAAAAAGAGTCCAAACATCCAATGCTCTGCGAAGATTATCCTTGTCCGCACGCAAAATCATAAAGCTATCATCAGCCAAGAATTGACTAATGAAGTGCTAACCAAAAGGAAGAGACAATCCCGCCAACTGAGTAGAAGCTGCCATATGAGATAACATCGAAAGAACCGGATGAGTCGCAAGAGCAAAAAAGAGAGGACTCAAAGGGCAATCCTGTCTCACAGAGCGTGCAAGGACAAATGGCTCCGTAACACCACCATTCAGCATAACTCACGAAGAAGCCTCAACACTAATGGTGTAGATCAAACGAGACATCCGAGTACCAAAGCCCATGGTAGACATAAGTTCTGCAATGAAAGACCAGTCGAGATAATCAAAAGCCTTTTCCAAGTCCAATTGAATCAATACCACCTCCTAATTAGAGTGCCTTGCATAGTCAATAGCCATTTGCACATTTAAGACATTATGCAGAATGTTTCAACCCTTAATGAAACCATATTGAAGAGGATGCACAATGGCAGGAAGATGCTTATGGAGCAGATTCGCCATTACTTTGGAAAAGATTTTATACATAGAATCCATCAAAGAAATTGGTCGCCGATGTTTCAGCATAGACGGCGAGAGAACTTTTGGAAGCAATTTAATAAGTCCTTTCCATGAGGAAGGCATGAACCCCATTTCCCAAACCTGCTGAAACATAGCCGTCAATGGTTTCACCAGTTGGGTAGTAAAAGCCTCAAAGAATTCATTGGTGAGACCATCCCAACCAGGACTTTTATCCTTGGGCAAGTGTAACAAAACATCCATAACCTCCGCCTCACGAATATCTGTCTCCAAAGTAGTTTGCATGTCATGTGGAACCTGATTGCCGACCAAATCATAGAAAATTGAGCGGGCATGAGTAATTTGGTCCGAAGGTGAAGGAGTAGAACCAAGAAGGTCTAGAAAATAATTCCTGCACATATTCACAATAGTCTGAGGATCAATGACCATTTGATCTTCTGCATCCTGGAGTCTAGTCATATTCTCTCGAGCAGGCGATGCATGGAGAGCTCGAAAGAACTTATGAGTCTAACAAGCATTGTCTTGCAAATTCTCAGTCAAATTTTGCAATTTGGCCTGCTAATAAGATTTCAACTGAAACTCTTTAATAAAATCAGCCAAACGCATAGCCAATGGCAGCAGAAATACATCATCTGGAGTCTCCACTAGTAGAGAACGAACCAAAGCCAATAATTCCTCCACTGCTTATCGACGCCGCCAACAAAGAGAGGCATGATGGATCCCATATTGCCGAACAACCCGCTACACATTAGAGAGCAATCGTTCAAAAGAAGCATTGCCCTAAGAGGAGAAGTCCAATAAAAATCTATCAATCAATTGCTTCATATAACCCTGAAAGATTGAATGCTTCAAATAAGACGAGTTGAAACGCAAAGGGAGTCTGTCCAGAAATTGCTTAAAAGGTGCAATGGGTTGAACAAGTATCTCAAGCTGTAGAGGAAAATGGTCCGACAAGGCATATTGCTGCAACACTTTCATTTCCAGCATCTCAAGAAGAAAAGCATCATCCTGCATGATGTACATGCGGTCCAACCGCGACCATGTAGTTGTATACTGTGCCAAATGAAAAGTAAACCCTGTAGAAGAAAGGTGTAGCCATGACCAGAGATCTTGCTTAAGTACGGTAAGAGCAAACGTATTCCACACACGGCTTTCCGGACCGTCCATCACCGAATGTTCTGATGTGGACTGTGAAGGATCAACACACATATTAAAATCCCCCATCAAAAAACCCCATCTGCCAAGTGACAAGGAGGTCTGCAAAGTATTTCAAAGATCTCGGCAGGATAAAGGGTCATTTGGAGCATAGAGCCCAAGTAACCATAAGATCTCTCCTTCAAATAAAACTTCAATCATCACAAAACGACCATGTACATCATTTTTAATAAGAACCGGCTGATATTTCTCATGGACAATCATAAGCACACCAGAATAGTGTACGGCATGTGTCCCTGCATAAAACAAGCGAAAGCCATGGCAATCCGCAACTTTTCCTGCTTCACCGTGACTCTTGTGCTCAACAACACACAAGACATCCCACTGATTCTCATGCAATAAACTCCACATGGCATGTTGCTTATTGCGAGAACAAATGCCTCGCACATTCCACGTGGCTATCTTCATGTGTATTCAAAAAAGAAAATCAAAAACGAGGCAAGGCTTGCCTTGATTTAACCTTTTCTGCTAGAATGTCAAGAACTCCCTCATCCAGAAAATCAGCTAACACGGCAAAAGAGTTCTGACGGCCAAATTTCGAGGTAGATGGTGTATCCACTGTCTCGGGGATGGAACAGGGATAACGACGATCCCATGGGGTAATCACATTACCTCTAGCATCAAAAGCCAACTTAGCAGATGGGCCCTTGGGACCATCCGTATATACTTTCTTAGTAGGCTAATTGCGAGGAGCCGAAGAAACCCTAGCATAAGTAGTGTGCTCTGGAGACAACATGTCTTTCCTGCGCGTATAAGTACCCAAGGAATCTTGTGAAGCATTAGGCACAGTATCCGCCATGCCAACATCAAACCTTTTACCTTTTTTTGCACGTACATCCACCCAATCATTGTCACGGGAATCCAAACCCGAAACATGTTTGCCTTTATCCAAAACTTTAGGTGACTGGGTCGCATCCTGCGACGGAGCATCAAGCACCATATCTTCCATTGGAGGCAAAACATGCTCAGCATCTGAAGCTGGTTGCTTCGCTGGACATTCGGCCATTAAATGCCCCAATTTTCCACACGAAAAACAATGCCCTGCAAAGGTACCCCATTTCAAACGAAAGTACAAAGGATGCATGCCAGAGCAATTAAGACGTAACCAAGCAGGCCTTTTCCGAGCAGTGTCCCATAGCATGCACAAACGGTTACGATTCATGGCCCTGAGGCTCAGGGGAACCAAAACAGTGCCTACAACGGCCATGGCATCCTTTAACAGTGGCCAATAGACAGCCGGGGGGACAGTTTTCCACTTCAACCCACACCGGGCATTCACGTTGAAGCAGGCGCTGAAAATCTGCCATTGAGCACCATGGCAAAACATGGACCAAACAGCGATCAAAGAACAATGGCAGCTTAGACAACAAATCGGCACGATGCTTCTCAGATTTCAACAGCACCTCATAAAAGCCTCAGTGCCCAACAAAAATCTCTTCAACACACTCCCCTTGTAGTAGACTTTGCAACCACTGGCAAATATGGGAAAGCACTGGGATCCTATCAGTGAAGAAGAGTATAACAGCACGTTCATAAAACACTGAGAATGAGCGCAAGACATTTTTCGGGTCCACAGTGGCTTCCAGAACATCTTCAATTCCAGAGACAGAAAACGCTTCATGATTATATTGAACATAATCACCAAGTAGAGTGTTGGCAAACTCCAACAAATGCTCCCAGTCAACATCCTGAGAATCCACAGAATCAGAAGCAACCTGAGCATAAGAACGTTCCTGATGATCCATTGTATCTTCCGAAGTATGCTTGGTGCGTTTGCCCACAGGCTGGAAATCAGGACTAGGGGGCATCTCCTCTGTGCAAGGAACCATATCATCTGATTCCTCTATATCAGAATCCGGACCAAGGGCTGCCACCGTTTGGTCGATAAAGGCCATATCCAGAGCAGCCATGTTGTATCACCACTTGTGCAGGTCAGATGCAGAGCCACAATCCGCAAGTAAGACGACCTTCAAGCAGGGTGTGCTGAAGACTGCCCGGACAGCAGGACTGTTTCTGTCTAGGACAGAGCTGTCCCTTCTCCCAACAAGGCATCTGTGTCTCAGGAAAGAACTGGGTGCCACACGAACAGGTGGCAAGCGTACACGGGCAGAGGTCACGGAAGGCAAGTACTGATGACAGGTTGCAAGCGTGAAGGGACAGAGCTCGCAGGACGACAGGGAAAAACAGAGCTGATGGAAGGCAGAAACGGCGCAGGCTCTTTCTCTCTCTCTCTCTGCCTGCACGTTCCGCGCAACTGTAGAACCAGGCTATCGCAAGTCTGCAACAACAGAACTGCCTGTAGAGTCACCCCAAAATACGTGTGGATGTGCAGGATCAGAAACTGAGTCGACGAGCTGCCGTAGACGCGCAGGAGATGTAGGAAAAATCGCCGTAGCAGGAACCCCAGGGCACGAGCAGATTCGCCATCGCCATCCTCTCTCTCTCTCTCTCTCACTCTCTCTCTCTCTCTCTCTCTCTCTCTCTCTCTCTACGCCGCTGCCTCAGCTCTGCGCGCTGACACAGAGCAGGACACCGCAGGCGTGCAGGTGTCGACAGGGTCAACAGAAGGTCAGGTCGCCATCCCTCCGTCCTCGTCAACTCTCTTTTTTTTTTTTTCGTAATCGTCAACTCTCTCTCTCTCTCTCTCTCTCTCTCTCTCTCTCTCTCTCTCTCTACGTGGCTGCCTCAGCTCTGCGCGCTGACACAGAGCAGGACACCGCAGGCGTGCAGGCGTCAACAGGGTCAACGGAAGGTCAGGTCGCCATCGCTCTGTCCTCGTCAACTCCCTCCCTCCCTAGCCCCTCCCTCTCTCTCAACCTTCTCTCTCTCAAGCCTGCACTTCACGCGTGCAGGCATCAACAGGGTCAACGGAAGGTCAGGTCGCCATCCTCCCTCTCTCTCTCTCTCTCTCTCTCTCTCTCTCTCTCTCTCTCTCTCTAGCCCCTCCCTCTCTCTCAACCTTCTCTCTCTCAAGCCTGCACTTCTCTTATTTGTATGATCATTCATGTATGAGGTATCCACTCCCATCTATGTAGTTATAAGTTGTAGGTAACATTAGCACATGTTGCACATGTAGCATAATGTTTTGGCATATTACCCTCAAGTTCATCTTATATACTCAAACAGCATTGCTATTTAAACTTGAAACATCTATTCTATTATCTTAAGTCCAAAATAATAAATTTTTAAAAAAATTCATACTAATATGGTACCGTACCTTATGAAAACTTAAGATACCATTTAGTACCATATTTGATCCTACTGTACCATATCGTACCTAACTATAGTGAACAACCAACCTCCTCACTGATATTAACCAAGAACCCAAACTCCATAACCTAGTGAATAAGGACCTGGAATGAGCAAGCTCTCTAGCTACAAAAAAGATGAAGATCCCATTATCCATTGTCATATTGCCACTTCTTCAATGGAAGAAGCTTCAAACCAATAATGTACCCCATTCATATCATTGCCTTGGGTCAATATTTCCATAAGCCTTGTTTTTATGCCTGACACACACACAGATCTATTTCCTGTATATATAAGTACAGCGGAAACAGTTTATTTCTATCATACTGAGATTCAGACACTGCAGAACTTGCACAAGAGATATGATATTTGTATTCTCTTTGGGTGCTGTTGCTTGATTCCCATCATTAGGTTGCAAAACTTCTACAGGCAGATTGGCTATCAGGGTCTTCAGGCACTCCGTGGATTTTATCCCTGCTCTGAAATTTTCAATGACATAATGACAGCCGTATTTGCAAGAAGAACACACAGCCAAAGACATCTCTAACATAGCAAATCACAGCCATCCAGGCTAGATGTTATCCACTTTGAGAGAGGTCACAAAGTGAGCTACAAAGGCTCAGGAAGGATCAGAGAAGCAGTTCCCCCATACCCCCTAGTAGGAGGTGCAACGGCAGCCAGTGAGCACCAACATCTTGCATGCTTTTAATTGTACCAAGAAAGTGCGTGTTTTTACTTTATGACCAGACAAGGGTATATCCTTTTTAATAGAAACTTGACTGTCCAGATAAGCAGCTTGTTTGGGTTTGTAGAGAACTGGCACTAGGATTTCAAACCATAGTTGTGGGAAACGGGGAAATGGAAAGAGACAGGTATGAAAACAAAAACGGTGAAAATTGGGAGTTTCCAGTAAATACATGGATGACAAACGCAAAGATAGAAACAGAAACGAAATTGGAAACAAGAATGTTGAAATGGCAAATACGTTGAGTTTCAGGGTGTTTCCAATAACTATGTTTCAAACCAATATGCATTGAGCACATCCCAAGCTAAAGGTATTACACATTACCAAACACAAATATACCTGCTGCTTAGCTTCGTCCCAGCTTCGCCCACTTCCCCTCCCCATGAAGGAGCCAGCAACTTCGACCTGTCAAGAAGTGCATTGATCATTGTTGAGATTCCACCTGACACAGCTGCAAAATGGGGGTGGTGCATATAGCTAACAGTACCTGACACAGAAACCCCTGTGGTTGGAGTTCAGATGGGGATGGGTTCTTGAAGACTACATTGATGCCCTCAATGGTACACTGATTTCATTCAAAAAACTGAGTAAGCACTGGAACTATGTGAATGCTGCAAAGATAATAAGATCAAAATAATGATTTTATATTTGCACTGATGACTCTGCTGATTCTTAGACAAAAACTCGAGTGGGTGATAAAGTCTTCTTACATGATCTTTCAGAGCTGCAACAGGGTTGTAGGCCCTACTTGGCTCTCGTACACTGTGTACTTCAGACAGCTTGGACTGTCCTGAAGTGCTAGCAGTAGGCATATCTTCATCCACTCTCAATGGTGCAAGTCTTGCCAAATATCTAGGATCTCGAGAGTTCCATTGCAAGGTAGGCTCATCACTTGGATAGGGATTCGTTACAGATGCATGCCCAAGGATAGTTATTGCTTGGGTAGGATGAGAGATAAACTGACCTGCCATATGACAAATCAGCATATTAAAATTTCATGCATCAATATCAACAAGTATTCTCTTCAAAATGTATGAATCAACGCCATTTCTCAAACTGACAGGAGAAGGATCAAAGGAGAGTAAACGGAAAAAGCTGAAAAACTGGTAAACGATGTCGGTAAATGAAATAGAAAAAGTCTGGCATAGTATTGAGAACACACAGCATCCACATGGAATCGTGGATCTGAGCAAAAGTCTCCATTCATCATTCAAACTGAATGTGGGACACTAGAAATATGGAGCCAAGGTTGAAGGTTCAAATGCACAGAAGTTATTGATTGTAAAGGTGAAGGCCATAGAGGTCACAAAAAGAAAGCTGAACTTACTTGCCATGAACCTTAATGAGTTCTCTGCAGCCTTATGTTGAGCTTCTTTCTTTGTCCTTCCAATACCTTCCCCCACCTTCTCCCCACCAAAAAGAACCTGCACTCGCACTATATGTATATAATACACCTCAGCAATAAAAGCTCAGCCAGCAAACAACAGAAAATCAAACATACCTCAACAGAGAATTGCAGCTCCTTTGTGGTATTCAACAAAGACTTGAATTCCAACTGGAAAAAGCAGAGTATGCATTGGCACAAACAAAGTAAAAAAGGATCAACGGATATTCAACTCACTGTAATGATGATGGAATCAGAGCCCAGTAGGTTACAAGGGTGAATGTAAGTGAAATTGCAATCTATTAAAAACTTCAGCCTCACCCGTGTGTTACACTTTTGAGCAATCTCCTGCAAAACATTGACAGAATTGGGGGTGCCTGTTCCGGGAGCTGTTCTCATCTGAAGAGTTGAGATGTTTGAGAATGATGATCCATCTTTCTCTGCAAACCAAAACCAACCCTCATTATTGCTCTGAATGAGCATATAAAATCATGTTACCTTGAAAAATTGAGCAACAAAAAAGGCAGTACGCAAATTATAACCTGGAAGTACATGCCCCCTGAGAATAGCTTCGGATCTTTGCCTTTCATCTCCTAGAAACACCAGCTGATGCAATAGTTTTGGATTAAAAATCAAAAGATACATTAAATTGACATGTATTTGAAAGTTCTTGCTACATACACTACCTCTTCTACAGAATTCCTGCCGTCGATAGAGCTTCCATCAACAGTCAAAACCTCTGATCCAAAAAAGGACTGAAGATGAGAATGCTGCTTCCCAAAAGATGGTGATTCTGGCTCCAAGATCAATGTCGATGATGACCTCGACAGTTGTCTGGGGCTCAACTCTTCTTCTGCTCCCAGCCAACCCCCAGCAGGTGCAGGTGATAGGTTTGTCAAATGCAAAGTTGCTGCTGTGGAAAACGGTGGATCTATGGAATTATCCTGAACATTCTCATGGTGTTCAGTGTCTTGTCCATGTCGCAAAATGAGTAGTCTCCTACGTGTGTCTGGATCCAGCTCTGACTCAGGAACTTCCCCTTCCTCTCGTACAGGTGAACTTTGGCGTGAAGCCTCAAAAGACTCTGATGATCCTGTTATTGGTCTCAGTATTGGCATGTCAGTTTGGAGACATGAATACTTCAGCTTTCCATCAACTTGAGCTTCACCAAAGGATGGCTGCATCTTTTGAAGGGAGGAAGGCAGTACAACTGAAGAAGGTTGTTGCATAGACACAGTCTTCTGTCCTTCAGTTTCTCTGTTATTATTCTGAAACTGTGCAGAAGCACCTGCAACCTGTAAAGCATTCTACAATGCGTGAGACTTTGTTGAACCAGGTGAAAAGAACACCTAATATTGCTGAAACATGAATGTATACTAGCCATCAGTACTCAGAGACCAGTCAAGCAACTAGACGTAAGATATGACCTGTTCACAAGAGCAGATTTCTTTTTTACCTTAAACCTACTCTACACAACTCCAGGCCTAAGGTCTGTAGTAGACCCACATACATTGAGTACATTGATGAAAGCAAAAACATGTTGGAAAACTTGAAAAACAAAGGTGAAGTGGCTGAATGCTAGTGGGGGGTCAAGCGCAAAAAACCTACAAAATATCTGCTAGCTCGGACTTGACTGAAAGAGGGTCCCAGCAAAACAGGTAGCTAATCGACAACTCAGAATTCTAAATCCGACTAGATTGTGCAAACTTAAGTCCTAAATTATGGTTGAGAAAGAAAGGTTAATGGAATTTTATAGATCCAGTGGTCCAGCCATAATTAGAAATTTGAACTACAGCAAGATAAGGGAGCAATCAGAGAAAAGATTTTCTACATCGTTCTCTTCACAAAACTAGCCATTTCAGGCCTTAAAACACACGGAATACAAGCATCCATCCTACATAAGACATTGGGCGCCAAAGAAAATCACATTTTGACAGTGGCTGACAGGCTAGCTGCTAAGTGGGTAGCCAGGAGCTTGATCTCCCCTAATCAAGATTGGGCCTTAACAGCCATTAAAGATGGAGTGGCTTAACGATGTTAATATGGCTCTCTCCAAAGTTAGATGTAGAACTGTTAACTACTACCCCCCTTGTCCAACTATTTGCGGGAGGTTCAAATTCAAAGATAAGATTTCTCTCTTCTCCAATCCCCACCACGCCCTCCTTTAGGCCTCTACCAATTCTATCTAGTCCAATATCCCATGTTCCTAAGCAAGTTTTTTAGGTATGCATTAGGTGTTGGAAAGACATTTGAAACTTCCAAATTGAAAACCAAGAAAATGTCGCCAAAATGAGAAATGACCTTCATGATTTAATTTAATTTCACCAAGATTTTTATTTAAAATAAACTTAATTCTATTACCCCTAGCGCTTGGCATAGTGACCATAGTACATACCATTGACTATGAAGAATTTGACACCGGGCATGCAATGGAGCTCACTTATGATTAATCAACCATTCATTAGTTAGCCCTTAATCAATTCGAGTCTTGAATGAAAAACCAGTGACTCGTTTAGAAAGTTGACTTAACTATTTGGGGTCTCTTTCTCTCTCATTTGAGCAACCCAAGTTTGGAAACATCCATTCTTCTCTTCTATACACCAGCGATTGTAGGTTTTAGCCATCAAACATGAGCTAATCAATGTGTATGGAGAAACCTATTCTTCTCTTCTTTGCAACAGCAATTGTGAGTAGCCATGGAACACAAGCTAACTACGTGTATAGAGTGAGGAATCAGGATAGTAGCTAACCTTCTCCTCTCAACATAGGGAATCCATTGGGTAGCTCTATAACTTTATCTACAACAGGTATTGCCACTATTCTTAATCTAGATATCATTATCATTAAAACAAGTTATTACAAAACAACTAACGGAAACTTACTCTTCTCCTCCAAGATCTCAGGCCTTGTGTACTTAATAGACAACTTCGTCACGTTCACACAATTTCATTGAAAAATCCTTCAGTTTGTGAGAGAACAGTGTGGGATAGCATGGGGACTATGCAAGACAATTGTCAAGGCAAATGCTCCATGAAATTAGGCCGAAATTATGATGTCATTTTTACAGTTTAGCAAGCTGAAGTATTCATATGCATTTACAAATACTTTAAAGCTGGTAAGAGACCAACATTGAAAGTGACAAGGTGATTGTGCACTTGTGGACTCGGGACCAAGTTCAAGACCTGGTTAATCCAAGAGGAACTGCAGGCTGCTCGTTGCCACACTATCCTTAAAAATCACTCACAAACAGGTAACCCAGCTCTGACTTTTTTGTAACAGTCATCATTTAAAAAGGCCTAGCCTTTGGTTTACTGATCTGGAGATTAAAATCAGCTGTAATATTGGACATCATCCTCTTTTGGTTGATCTTTAAAATTTTTCCAAAACAAAAAGGAAAGGAGTATACTTCAGTCAAACTTGATGAAGTCTCTGTATCTGTCATGCCATCCGGAAACATCCTAATGCCATTTGCTGCCTCATCCACGGGCCCTGTATCTTCCTGCACTACATTAAAAAGATAGAAATAAGAAAATTTCCTGCACTTTCGTTTAGCCTTTCTATGCCCCATAGAGAAATACCGAGGGGGCAATGTTTATGTACATGAAGCAAGTTAGACTGTTCATTACCTCAGCAACCAAGTAGTTACTAAGGACAGGTGGTTGAGGCAAACTGGATACATCAGCATCATAATCCACCTCAGCCATTCTCTTTGAAAGGCCTTCATCAAAGTCCCTGCAAAGTCCCCAGCCATTCAGAGATCTCACCAATTTAAGCCACCAAAGAGAGAGAGAGAGAGAGAGAGAGAGAGAGAGAGAGAGATCACTAAACTTGTTTATCAGTTCTAGGTTACATTTAACTGCAAGTATCCAACAGCCACAACAGCAAACTTTAGTGCTAGTCTACAAATAATGCATGCTATAGAGCTGTCCATTATGACATGTGTCCTCAAGATAGCTTTAATCACTCAGACAAGAAAGACCTTTCAATTTGAAAAAAAGAAGATTATTTAGGCCTGCTTAGCCCTTGAGATGTCTAGTAGTTACATTGAAATGTGCCTTGTTGGCCTCCGTTTTTCGATGTCTTGATCACAAATCCTTTTTATCTTCATGAAAGATACAAAATAGTACAAATACTAAAATTGTAGTTCGGTTGGTTTCGTGCATTCTTATGACTTGCACCATAAGAAAAGGCAGGTAAGCAGACAACATACAAATGCTTAACATGAATGTTTGGGATGCTCGTACATCTCCAAAACGGCATTCAATGAATGTCACCAAGAAACTTATTGTGCTTTGTGTCTAAGAGGAGATTTCCCCACTCCATGTTTTTTGTAAATCTTGTCTAGTGTCATTATGAATGCCCTCCACTCTCTAGCATTAAGACTACTAGCTACCTTCCATATATGGGTTTAGTCTTTTTTTTTGCCTAACATTCATAAAAGAATGTAACCAAATGTCTACTGTCTCATTCAGTTTAGACAGAGTATATTGTATTACAATAATATAAACAGACTTTCATATATAAAGATAAAGTTAGAATTAAGACTTCACCTTGTCTGTCTTAGGGTTCAGGTTTCCTTAAAGTACTCAAATCCTTGTAAAATGGCAAGTTGCAAGAACAAGGAACATCTGATAGGGCTAGAGCAGTGTCTCCACAAGACGAGCAAGGCATCATGGAGCAAGAGAGGCATTGAAGAGGAAGGTCAGGAAACATTTGGCCTTGAAACCCCGAAGGCAATCAAGAATGCAAAAAGGCATTGAAGAGGAAGGCCAGAAAACATCCCCGAAGGCAATCAAGAAATGCAAAAAGAGAGCAGGAGTGAGAAAAAACAAACAAAACATTCAACACCAAATAAAAATGCACCAAGAAGAAAATGTGATATCAGAACTACCATGAGACTGGTCGACTAGCTTAAAGTGCTCAAAGCCTTCCCCAAACTTTAGCAAGCATGCTCAAAAATGTCCATAGGGCTGCCACATTCCCCTAGTCTACTGCATGTTACACTGTTGGCATTGAAGGATCAATTTTACATACTGCTTACACGGCCCAGATGCATGACTTCATTGTAGAGGTTCTAAAGAAAACAATAGACAGATTATGCACTGATGAAGTCACACAGTATACCAAACTCAATATAACTTTTATTCAAGCCGTTTTGCTGCAAATGACCCCTCAAAAAAGAATAAAGAGTAAACAGTTGATACAAAAATTTAGAGACAGGTCATGCTATTTTGGGAAGATGTTTGCACCACCAATCCTGGTAATGCCTGAAACTTCACTAGAGCACCCCCTTAGAGAAGGAGTATTCACCACTTCAATATTTAACCCACATCAACCACAAAGCAAAAAGATAAAGGATATCCTTCCTTAATCAAAGGGCAACAGCACATGCTTGAGGTTAAATGCATTAGCCTAACTTAAACAGCCCCAAAACACGCTGAATTAATGAATAAACCTTATTACTTTAAAAAGAAACACGATCCTAAAGAGTTACTGTGTTCCACATGTAAAACCCTAATTTGGGTGCCCCAAACTTTATATAAATAGGCATGCAGCCCACCACTCTCTCTTAATCTTATTTTTGCAAGTTTCAAGAACCATATCTTTGTTACCCACACCTGTTCGCAAAGGACATTGCAGTCAGAGCTTTCCATTGCTGTCTGTTACCATCTAGTGCTTGATTCCAATCTCTGACCCCACCTGTGAGCTATCGCTTGCATCTAGGAGCTGTCGCTTGGTACTCCGAAGCTGTCACCTCTTGTTTGATACTTGCATTTGCTGTTGGCATCATCAATTGGATCTATCGCCATCAGTGAGACAGTGCTGCCATCATCCAAAATCTGCATTTGCTAAGTTCCTCACTCCTCCAGTTGTCGCCTACACTTCTTGCACGATCATCTACTATCTCCAGATGTTTCCTAGTTTTCTCTCTCCTCATGTACCTACGTTTTTAGTCTTTCTCTCTCCTCATTGCATGTCTGCATTAGATCCAACCTCTCTGGTTGCATTTGCTACTGTTCAACGCATGAAAGCAAGTGCCTTATAGACCACTGACAATAAGGTGATCGGTCTCCATTGGGATAGCTCCAACCGGTCTCCCCCTTTGGGGAGGAGACTGATGAGGCTTGCCGAAAGACTCCTTGGCATCTGTCCTAAAGTAAAAATCTCTTGGAAGGCCAGTAGTAAGGGGTCCTTCACTACCTCCCAATGGGTAGTGAAAAAGGCCTTAGAGAGGCCATCCTCTCCCAAGCATTTTTACCTATCCTATGTATGGAAAGCCTCCTCTAGTTTCTTCTCTGTGAAGGGAGCTAGGAGGGAACATCCCATCTCCTTTGTGACGATGGACGAGATGTGATCCCAGACCTGCTTTCTACATCGTTGTCCTCTAGCTCAGGCTATCTCTTGCCGGAAAAGGCATCTGTAGTAGTCGGTGGCAATCTCCATCACCTCGTCTGGGCTGGAACGAGTCCTCCCATACTAATCCCAAAGACTGCGTATCTGCTCTCCTAAGGTGCGGGGTTGGTGCACCTGGAAAAACTCCCTACACATCGTGTCCCCTTTTCGGACACCCAGAAGGCTGCTGAGGTGCGGAATGAGAACTCCGAGTGTCTATCCTCTAGACTGGTGATGGTTACTCGCGTACGCACCTCCTATGCGTGGCTGCAAGGTCTTGCTAGAGTGTCCTCTCCTCCCAGCTCTACTGCCTGGCCTATAGGGCTGCCTCTTGGCAGATACTGCTCGACTCGGCTAGGACCTCTGCCACCTCCTCTGTGATCCAGTCCCTCCTGCCCCACTCCCTGGTCCAGATCTGCTCAATCTGTCTCTTCACCTCCTCCCTCCTATAGATCGAGCCAGGGATCCGACAGGGTCGTGTGTCTAGGGCTGATGTTGGGGGATCAAGTGTGAGGAGAACCAGGTAGTGATCGGGGACAATGTGGTGCCTGCCAACTGCCCTACCTGGCCTCCACGAGAGCATTCCCGCTCTTCCACATAGAACCTGTCCAACCGCTCCAGCAGGACTCCACCTAGTTGCTTGTATCCCCAAGAGAAGTCTAGCGGCCTTGTTGTGTTTCAAGATCCATTCGGATTACCACACACTCTCTAGCTCATAACCTCTACCTTGATCCCAATAATAAGAGAGTTCAAGGTTCAATATTCATTGCATGGTGTGTTTGCTACATGAGCACTATATATTCAATAGTCATTCACTTCATTACTCATTTTGTTCACTATCTCTGAGTTACCCTAACCCTAATTGTGTGCTACTACCCGATCTAACATGGGCGGAGAACCATCGGACTACGCAAAGTCCACAAACCATATCAAACATCTGCCACTATGTATGATCTTGTCCTTATGCATAGGGCTCAGCATGAAGTTGAAGGTAAGCCTAAGTTATCTCCTTTAGATTTGGTGCATAGAACTAATGATCTTATAGGACCTTCAGAATCTCCACTACAGACCGGCTATCCGCAAGTGAAACTTGGCTCGGATTACAATCCACTTCCACAGTACTACTTTTCTCCAATGCCATGTACGAACCCCAATATGTCAAATTCTATGCCAACTAATTCAGTATTTTCTATTGGATCGTGTGGGATGCTTGTCAAGAAGGGATTCTTCAAAATAACCTTTGGTTTCCGAGTAATAAAGAAGACATGTATTTCTTTATGAACTCAAAACTATATAAGAAGCTAAAAGAAGAACTTGTGAGTATTTCTTCCATTCCTTTTCCTTCAAATGATTTTATTTCACATGGTCAATTTGGAGTAGGTGCATCCTCATCTAATGTATTCAATAGACAAAAGAAGCCAACCATGTTTTCCACAACATCTATCACCAATCCATTTGGGCTCTCATCCATCCCTCCCTCATCTTCCTCTATACCTTCCTTTCAGCTTCTATTTAAGTGCATGACATTTACCACCACACACCACACTAAGAGATTCTATATATTTAGGCATAGTCTTTAGGACTTCTACATACCTATTTCCAAGTGGTGTACCTATGATGGAGACTCAACCTTCCACACACACTTTCAAGTTTTCCCTCTGGAAGTGCATCCTAAACATACTTGAGTGTGGATCGTTTGGTACCGTTGTTTGCCTCTATGGCATTATCTAGTGGACCATCCGGTCATTATATTGTGCCCTAGCCTACATTTGGACATGGCTATCATATCCCAGGACCTCCACCTCCACCTATCGTACCATATGGGCCTATATTCATTTCAGTACCTTTGCAGCAATCGGCACTCATTGGACATCAGCAACCTATTTTTGCCTATCCACCAATACCCCCTCCTCTTTATCCACCACCACCAACACTATCTTATCCTCCACCCTACCCCACCTATCCATCTTCACAGACACCTCATGTTTCTAGATCCTCATCTGCCAAGTATGCTTTTAATGACAAGACTTGTTTCAACGGATCAAACTACACCACTTAGTCTAATTTGACAAGACATGTCTTAGACTCTCAAAACTTGTGGGATTTAGTGCAAGGGTTGAAACCCCAACTTGATCTCGCACTTGTTTCATACAAGGTCGTCCACTCATGGAAGACTCATAATGCCTCCGTTGTTGTCAAGCCTATGCAAGGCTTATTGTCTAAGTTTCACTCTCAGCTTAAGCATTTCGACTTAGCTTCTGAGGGTTGTGACACACTTGATTGTCCAGTATGCGGCTCAAGATAGGACCCATTGCATCAATTTGGATCATAGCTCCAAAATTTTAGAATCACTAACAAGGATGACTTGAAAGTCAAGTTGGCTAAGTATCGATGTCATGAGGGCGTGAAATTTTGAGATGTTTTAATCTTGCTAATAACATTTGAATAAGTTATTAATCAAACGTGCAAGATTGTTTAGTACATGTGATACACATGGCAATTATTTTATGCTAACAAGCCCGAGGATGTAGTGGGTGTCAAAGGCAAAAGTTAAGATAAGTTATGTCTAACAAGAACGAGGTGGTACCCAATGTTAGGTTTGGGCCTAAACCAATTTATTGGCTACTAATATCAATGGTGACATTAGAGATTAGGCATTAATTAATTAATTAATGCCAATCTAAGAGTCAATAACTGCTCAAGCATACTTGAAAGACAAATTGGCCTAGCCAATTTAATTATTTTTTCGTGAAATTAATTTTTTGAGCACTAGAATAATTATTAAATTAATAAGTTGGATAATGCTAAAAAATGGGATTAAAAGGCTGCCACTTGGCAAAACTTGCCCATGCAAGTGAAAAAAACGTTTTTTATGGGTTGGTGGAAGACTATTCCAACCATTGTGAGAGAAAAGAAGACTTTCAGAGAGCAAGGAGAGGCTGCAAATGTGATTTGCAAACACCAAGGATCAGTCCACAGCATGTGACAACAATTTGGAGCCCTCCAGGAGTAGGTGAATACAACCCAAGGTCCTTCTGGTGCAAGTAACATCATAAAGAGGGGGCAGCAGTCTTTCTGTGGTCCCAAACTATAGGCAACAACTTCCATGGCTCTTTGAGCAAAGCATCGACAGTTTTTCAGTGTTTCTCGCAATAAAACTCTAAAATTTCTATCCTTATAGCATTCTCTCTCATCCCCCAACTATCTCTCAAGTTATCTCAGCATTTTCCAATAGTTTGAGCCATCAATGGAAGGGATTTCAATCAATCTCTTACTGTAAACCCTAATTTAAAGCAGAAATTAGAGTTTGACAGTCACCTCGGCATACGTACTCAAAATTGTAGGCACTTGAATTCCAACAGTTAAAATTGCGGAATTTCAAGGAGATTCAAGAGGCCAGCCATCCAATATCGGATTTGGGGCTGAATTTGTCTTTCAAAGAGTACGATGAAGGCCAATCCCCAAGCAAACTAAAGGGCAAATTGGTTTGGAGGATTGCTGGTCAATTTTGACAACAAGAGGCACTTGGATTAGCATAGAAGATCAAAGGATCTCAGTTATACTCCTTCCATTTGAAATATAGGATAAAGAAATACCGCAAGGGACGCCAATTTTAGGGACAATAGAGGATCCAATGTCCAACATTAAAGTGGTAAGTGTGAATTTTCAATATATGTGAATTTTAAGACTGTTGTCATTAGTACTTAATCAAGTTATTTACCACCCTATCCGAGGAGGAAGGTTGGTTTCAATCGGTATTTTCTCGCCGAGTTCTCAACCACTAGGGTTCCTAAGTCCTCTGACGATCAAGTTACCCTGTTCATTAACAAGTTAACACGAAAATATTTCCATTTTTTGTAGCAGGTGATTTCACAGCCTCAAATGCCCACATTTTATGAATTTAAGTGTCAATTGTTGTAATATGCATGATTATTTAATCAATTTCATAGCACGTCCTCTATAGAAGAGGGACTCTCGTTGTATCTTCTCAGAAAGGACAGTAGGGCAAGGGCAAACAAAATTCAAATCAAAATCAAAATAAAAACAAGGCTAGTAAATCCCAAGGAACCACGCACTCAACTCCTAAATCTGGACGACAGAATGTACTTAAGAAGAATCGGTATTGTCAACATCGTCAAAAGGGTGGCCATTATGATGATAAGTGTCAATCTAAGCAAAGAGGCACATAGCCAAAATCTAAGAATCAAACCCTCGCACCCCAATCGAGTAACCCCCAACAAGGGAAGCAATGTGGTGGCAACCCCTACCAAGGGCAATGGCGAGGCCAAACCCACACTACCACTAGACAACCATCATAGTCGGTGAACTACTCACCTCCAGAGGGTTTGTCTAACTGGTCTACAAAGGCCCACATCATCTCCTTAGAGACATCAGATGCAAGTCTTGTTCACATTTGCGAGTGGCCTCCCGACGATGTTACTGAAGAGGCTCACTTGTCACAACCGAACACATCAGCACCTATTTGACTTGTGGACAATGGAGCTACCCATCACATGACTCCTATAGAGGACATTTTCATTTACCAAGCCCTTGCAGCTAGGACATTCCGTGTAGGAAACAACTCCACAATCAAGATTCAAGCCTAAGGTCACATCAATTTTTCCACTAACTAGGGTCCGAATCTAGCTTCACTAGATGATGTCTATCATGTCCCCCAGCTTGGGGTGAGTTTATTGTCCATTTAGTAGCTTTGTCACTTGGGGCAACTTGTTTTCCTCATAGTGACTACTGTCAAGGTTCTAGACTCTCAAATTGGTTTAGTAATTGCTCGCGGCAAGGCATGACCTAATGCCTTTACCACATGATCCATTTTCTTACCAAGCCGATTGTCGATGATTCACAGTTCCATCACTTCCAAGCCTTGGCTACTACACGAGAGCCCTTGGCATTTTCACTTAGAACATCTTCGCTATAACTCTCTTTATGAGTTGTCGCATTAGGGAATGGTTAAGGGCCTTGCACATTTAAAACTATCTCAAGAGCTCTGTAAAGCATGTTAGCTAGGTAAGCAGCATCGTACATCCTTCCCTCATCAGTCTACCACACATGCTGCAGAATCCCTTAGGCTTATTCATGTAGATCTTTGTGGTCCCATATCCACTGCCGCCTTAAATGGCGCGTTGCACTTCTGTTTTATAGTAGATGATTTCTCTAGTTACATGTGGGTGTACTTCCTCAAGCACAAGTCGGATGCCTTCACTTATTTCAGTGCTTAGGTGCTATTGGTTCATAACCAGACTGGTCATCGTGTGGATACAATGAAGAGTGATTCTAGTGGTGAGTTTACCTCCCACGAGTTCTCTAAGTTTCTACAAAAGCAGGCCATTGTTGAGCTAAAAATGCATTAGCTTTACTTAAACAGCCCCAAAACATGGTTAACTAATGAAGAAACCTAGTTTATTTAAAAGAAAATCGATCCTAGAGAGTTTCTGTGTGTGGCCAACTCTGCCCGTCACATCGTAATGCTGCCTCCCACCCCGACTGCTCGCACCCGCCCCCAACTGGTCGCGCCTGATTGACAGCTCGCCCATCACGCTGAGTTCCCCCCCCCCCCCCCCCGCCTTGACTACTCACAACAGCCCGCCCCATTTGCCCACGCCTGCCCCACCCTGACTATTTGTCTCGCCCCGCCCCGACTGTTCAACCCCCCGCCCCAACTATTCGCACCCGCCCTGTCGGCCGCTGCCATTGAGCACCCTCCCCCCCCCCCCCCCCCGCCCATCACCCTCTCCCCCGTGGCCCCTTTCCCTAGCACTGCCCCCCCTGCCATATCCACTCCCTACCCTGCTGCCCCCCCCCCCCCTCGCCATCGTTCTCCCCCACCTTCTAGTTGCTCCCTCCATCTGCAGCAACTCTCCCCCTCAGGTAGCACTGCAACGTGATTGGTAGTTTTTTCAAAAGGGACGTCCAGTGGAAACCTCTGGTCAGACGCAGGCGCATTCAGCGAGTGCCCCCAATCAAACACCTTGCGTGTCATCGTCTTTGAGGAGCAGCTCTTAGCCATCCAAGCTAAAGAGCTGGAGCTAAAGGAAACAGCGATTTATGGTCAGGTGATAGCACATTCACCAACCAGAGCCCAGCTTTGGGACTGGCTTCACTCCACGCTACACATCGGCACAACGCAGATTGTGGAGGCGGTCCTAATGGGCCAAGGGATCTTCACGGTTCGGCTCAGTTCAGCAGACGCAGCACATGAGTTACTTGCCAGTTCACCACATGCGTCCAAGAAGGGGGTCATATAAATGGTCCTTGGTACAGTGGCTTCACTGTGGAGGCATTTGCACTCCACAACAAGTTTCTTCGGCACTTGATCACCCTTCTTTTCCCCAGCCTGGCGATAGAGTATCGCCAGTTGGTGGAAGACTTTGGACGACTCTTCGGCACTGTCCTTCCCGCGTCTTTCGCAGATGCAGTGACAGCCACAGGAGTCCCAAAGGTACGGGTGGCAGTGAAAGGGGTCAAGAATATCCCAGAGTTCCTAGAGATTGAGGCAGGCAGACACTCCTTTAGGCAGCAGGTCATTGTGACTGGGCAACCAGGGCAGTGCCAGCACTACCATGACTTTGGGCACCATGCAACAGAGTGCACGCGCTTCGGTGCGAGGACGGCTCTGCTGACAAGCCCACAGATGAATGCGGACGGTTTCACAAGAGTACAAAGAGGACAAAGAGGGAGACCACAGGGAGCTCCTCAAACACAACCATGATAGGGTGATGGAGAGCAAGCATCCCCCCTCCAACAGAGGCGTCTCAGGCCGCCTCACCTCAAGGCCCACAACCCCCACCCCCTCCCCACGGCTCCTTCCCCAACCCTAGCATACACCCCCCCTCCCCCAGAAACAGATCCCCCCCCCACACCCGCCTGGTGCCTCCAACCCCCCTACCGTCTCTCGATCCTCACCCCGCCCACCATCACCCCTGCTGCCCCGGGGCCCCCCCTCTTGATCCCCACCCAATTCAGGCGACCCCTCCCTCACCCATCCCCGCCCCCCCAACAGGAGATGAGGAGCCCCAAACGCCCATCCCCCCCCCCCCCCCCCCAACAAGAGATGAGGAGCCCTGAACGCCGACATCCTCCACCCATCGGCTCTCCAACCCTTCCTCCCTCACACAACCACTAGTTCATCTACCCATGCCGCACGCCACACTTACCCGAGACAGGCGTAGCTACTATTGCAGGAGTTTTTTCGCGGTGGGTCGTGGTCTTATTTGAGAGTTGCGGAGCGTGGAGTTTTCTCACTACCCTTAGAGGTGGGAATCTTCTCACACAAGAGGATGGACGACGACTGAGGTAGAGGAGGAGGTGAAGAGCCAAGTGGCAAACCACATCTCCCAGTGGATGGGAAAAGGGGGTTTGACACTTTTCTCCCAGCAGTGGCCGGGCTGCATGATGGACATCAACTGGTGGGCAAGGGCCAAGGTTCCTCATTTGAGCATTATCTTTCGAGCCCCCCCACAGTGGAGAGTGCCAATAGATGTGATTGAGTGGCCCTTGGCACAAGCGGCCCGTTTCTACCAATGTACGGAGTCTCACCTCTCAGCTTGGTTGATTAATGCCTTGGTGGTACCACCAAGCGCATCTATCACCCCCATGGTACTTCCGAGGGCTACCATGGGGGAATGGAGTTCACCATCCATGCCAGCAGTGAAGCGCATCCACATGCCTCATAGCTCCTCTTCTTCGTCTGCAGCTTCCACACCGAACAGATACTTGTTTGGTCAATCACAGATTTCCTCTTGAGTTTACACCTTGCATCTTGGAACGTAAATAGCCTCCACTATAGTGGGGCACGTGGTTCCAGAAAGTTGATTGTTCTGCAAGAGCTACAACCTGCCGTTGCCGGTCGGATCGACATCTTACTTCTACATGAGCACAAGCTCACTCCCACCCAAGCTCAGAGGGTAGGGAAGGTACTCCCGGGCAGCTCGCACACTTACTAGGAGCACGCCATCGGTGCCCACGGCAGGAGCAGAGGCGTATGCACCTCTATTGGTGCGAGTCTCACAGCCTATGTACGAGACCATGGGACGATAGTGGCAAGGAGGGTTCTATGGATCAAATTGGATATTGGGGACTCTTGCCTTGGAGTCCTCAATGTCTATGCCCCTACTAAGGTTAGGGCATGCAACAGGTTCTGGCTGGAGATCGCAGATGGACTCCCAGAGGTGGACTCTTGGATCGTTGGAGGAGACTTCAACAACCTGGAGGATTTAGAGAACCAGCAGGGCAAAGCCAGAAACTACCACGGCATGACTGGGGAGGAGCAAGAGACATGGAAGGTCTTCCTACTAGCAATAGGAGCACGCGATGCCTAAAGATCCTGCCTTCCACAAGAGGGAGAGGTCGTTGGATTTCTCTTGGAGATATAGCCGGCTAGGTAGTATCTTGCTAGAGCGTTTGGACAGGTTTTATGTGGGAGAGTGGGGATGTTCTCGCAGAGGCCGAATCGGGCAGTTGGCAGGCACCACGCTATCCGATCATTGCCTGGTTCTCCTGACACTTGATCCTCCAACATCTGCCCTTGACGCACGATCCTATCAGATCCCGGACTCGATCTATAGGAGGGAGGAGGTGACGAGACAGTTTGAGCAGATTTGGACCAAGGAGTGGGGCAGGAGAGAGGAGGTTGCAGAGATCCTAGCCAAGTTGAGCAGTATATGCCAAGAGACAGCCATACAAGCCAGGCAGCGGAGCCAGGATGAGGAGAGAGCATTTCGGTGGGACCTTGCAACCACACAGAGATTATTACAAGAGACACCAAGGGATCCCATCCTCCAAGCACAGGAGGTGCGCGCGCGACCTGCCATTGCTAGCCTTGAGAATAGGCACTCAGAGTTTTCTTTCCGCATCTCAGCAGCTTTCTAGGCGCGGAAAGGAGACAGGATGTGTAGGGAGCTTTTCTAGGTGCACCAGCCTCGCACCTCAGGAGAGCAGATACGCAACCTTCGAAATCAGTATGGGAGGACTAGTTCTAGCCTAGACGAGGTGATGGAGATTGCCACCAACTACTACAAGCGCCTTTTCCGGCAGGAAACAACCTCAGCCAGAGGACAGCGATGAAAACAGTAAGTTTGGGATCACATCCCGTCCCTTGTCACAGAGGAGATGGGACACTCCCTCCTAGCCCCCTTCATAGAGAAGGAACTCGAGGAGGCCTTCCACACATAGGATGGGCAGAAATGCTTGGGAGAGGATGGCCTCTCTAAGGCCTTCTTCACTACATTCTGGGAGGTGGTGAAGGACCCCTATTGATGGCATTCCAGGAGATTTTCACTTCAGGACAGATGCCAAGGAGTCTCTCAGCAGGCCTTATCAATCTTCTCCCCAAAGGGGGTGATACGTTGAAACTTTCCTAGTGGAGACTGATCACCTTATTGTCAGTGGCCTATAAGGCACTGGCAAAGATGATTGGTAGGCGACTACGCCCTATGCTTCCAGACATTATTCATGACACACAAACAGGCTTTGTCCAGGATAGGAGCATCCTCGACAATGTATTCACCTTCTTTGAGGCGACGGAGTGGGCCTAGCACAGTGGGTAGAGACTGGCCATACTACTCTTGGATTTTGAGAAAGCTTATGACAGGGTGGACTGGGACCTTGAAGGCACCATGGTGACGTTGGGTTTCCCCCAGGCTTGGATTCGTGGGGTCTCCGCACTCTACAGATCGGCCACCAACAAGATTCTCATAGGTGGTAGGTAGGGGGAGGAGTTTCGGCCGGAAAGATCGGTCCGACAGGGCTGCCTCCTAGCCCCGTACCTGTTCCTACTCTTTGCAAAGGCAATGTCCCACTTCCTCATGTCTTGGGTGAGCGGATTACCCAGCCTCCGCCTTCCCGTACAGGAGGAGACTGAGTTGCTAGACTCAAAGTATGCAAATGATACAACACTCTACATTCAGGACAATGTGTTGATGCTGGAGAGAGTGAGACTGGCTCCAGAGGTATTCTGTTTTGCATTGGGAGCAAAAATCAACTAACGAAAGTCAGTTGGTTTTCTCACAGACCCAGACTCTAGCATGGAGTGGAGCATCCACCTAGGATTCAAATAGGTGAGCAGAGGGCAAACTATCTGTTATCTTGGGTTCCAAGTGGGACTCCACATCACTCCTGCCCAGCAGTTTCTTCCGGTCCTCGATTCTATTCGGAGAAAGCTGACCTACTGGAGCACAGCTCGCCTTCATTAGCCGAGCCCTGGTGGTTAATCCGGTCCTCCTAGCGACAACCTGGTCCATCACCTCATGTTGGTGTTTCTCTTCATCCTGTGTGGATCTCAATAAGCAACCTTTTCTATTCAAAAGCAAGACATCTTCACCGCTTGGTGCACCACTTCTTGTGGTCCGAGTCAGGCGGCTCCAAGGATTCCAGGGCCAAGGTGGCGTGGGCGACCATCATACAGCATCGCTCAGAGGGAGGGCTCGGGATTATATACCCAGAGTATCAGAGTATGGCCCTCTTGGGCAAGCTAGTCGTCCAAGGCCTCACACCAGGAGGGCAGACCTAGAAGGTCCTATTACAAGAGGGTCTTCAAGAGTGTAGACCGAGGCTCAGTGGTGAGTGAAGGCCGTCCCAAAGATGGATCTTCACGTCACCCCAGATCAACCCCCCCCCGATCTCCTTTCCTACGCCGCTTGCTCCGCGTGTGGCAAGGCTTCCGTAAGGCCTTGATCCAGAGCCCCCCAAGCTGCCAAGAGGAGATAGACCATCAGTCGGTGATTTGGAACCCTGAGGTCAAAGATCAAGATGGGGCACAGATTGGCGAGTGCCCCCACATCCAGTGGGCTGGGTGGGAGGCCAGCTTGGCTCGTACCATTAGGACATGGTGGGAGGTGTACAAGTTGGTGGACGAGAAGGTGCTGCAGCGAGTATCTGGCTACCAGAGAGGAGTGAAGCTGAGGAGAAGAGAGATAGATATAGCGATTCCTTGGGACTAGCTTGCTCCCCTGATACGAGAGCCGATCGAGCTATGGACTGCTAGGTTTTCTGCAGCAGGCATCCCCCTCTAGGTGGCAGGTAGAGTGGGCAGCGCTCCACCTAGAACTTTCTTCACTGTGCAAGAGGGGGGGCGTCTAGCTCTTGACAAGGGGCAGCAGGATGAGGGGATTGTTGTCCTTTCATGGAGGAGAATCCAAGTGATTGGCCTACAGGGAAAGACATGGCGGTTGGACCCCTTTGTCTTCTAGGAGGAGTTCGGGGAGTGACGCCTTTGAATCTGGGAGGGCAAGTCAGTTGATGAGCTGGAGTGGGATCTAGGGGAGTGGCTATGACCGGCCACTACAGTCGCCAAGAAGCCACGGAGGCTCCTGGAGTACACTGCCAGGATTGGCAAACACGTACTGATGCAGGAGGATATGGATTGGGCACTGTTGCGCAGCAAGCACTGGGCGGAGCACGCCATCACGGAGCCTTTTCAACGAACCTTCTCGCGCCGCCTATGGGATAGCTGGAGACAGAGGAGGATATCATATTTCTCATGGCTGGTGGCACATGGAGGCTTGGCGGTGGGAAGTTGGCTTGCCCAAATGCAGGAGGCAGTTTGTAAGCGATGCACACAGCAGTCTTTCGAAACCCCAAAACACTGCCTTTGGTCGTGCAAGGCGCCACAGCTAATGTGGAGAGGAGCATGCTACATCCTTCGCCGCATGGCTCTCAGCCTTTGATGCATCTCTTGGGGTGCTTTCTACTGGCAGGCAATAACACCTTTTGATTAGGGGTTGTTAACACTTCAATGTATATCCTTAACTGATATCCGATAGCGGCATTCCCTAAAAAGACCCTGCATGAGACATTTTTTGGCTCTGGGCTTCTTGTTTCTCACTTGAGGATCTTCGGTAGTTGTGCTTATACACACACTCCGAATGACAAGATAGAAAAGCTCACTCTTCAGCAGATCTCTTGATCTTTATGGGTGATTCTTTCCAAGCCAAAGCTTACCGATTGTTCGATCCTCGGACGAACAAGGTGATCATTAGGAGGGATGTCGTCTTTGATGAGAGGGACATCGTGCAATCTTCTACACTAGACTGGTGTCCTCACGTCCACTCACATTATATGAGATTGTGCCTTCTGAGCCAAGTCTACTACCTGCTAACCTTCCTACAAACATTGTAGCTCCTAGGCATTCTCTGCAAGACCCGTTACCTCATTGTTACCAACAAACCGTGCAAGATTTGGAGATCCTTCCACTAGATTCCACTCCCAAGGGCCCTAGAAGATCTGCTCAACTCGTCCCTCAGGCTTCATATGCATCATTGTTTACAGCTAATTACATTGCACATTCCGAGCAGGACAATTGGTAGGAGGCTCTCCAAGATCCTCTGTGGCGTGAGACCATCAAGAAAAAACTGGATAGTATTGACCAAAATGAGACTTGAACCTTGGTAGATCGTCCTTGTCACAAGCCAATCATTGGGACGGAGTGGATTTTTAGAACCAAGCTAAACACTAATGGTAATTTAGACAAATACAAGACTCGCCTTGTAGAGCAAGGTTTCAAGCAAAAGCACGGCATTGACTATGAAGAAACCTTCACACCTACTGCTCAATTGACGTCATTTTGTCTATTGGTTATAAATGCCACTCACCATGGTTGGCCAATCTATCAGATGGACGTCAAAAATGCATTTCTAAACAATTATTTGGAGGAGGAAGTCTATCTAGAGCAACCTCCCAGCTTTTCTTCTGTTAACCAAAATAACAAGGTATTTCGCTTGCGGAAAGCTCTTTATGGACTAAAGTAAGCATCAAGGTCTTGGTACCACTAGATTGACAAGTTCTTACAAGCTCATGGATACCATTCTACCCTCTATGATCCAGATCTCTATATGCACACCACTAGTGCAAGGATCAACTATATCCTGCTATACCTTGATATACTTCTCACTGGCTCAAATTCTACGGCCATAGCAAAAATCAAGGCAAAGCTTTGTGCTACATTCAAGGTGACCGTTGTCTTATTTCTTGGAGATGAAGATTGTTCAATTCGAGGGAAGTATTTTTTGTCCCAACATAAGTATGTCCTACAACTAGTGGAGCAGTATAGTACTGATCAAACACAACCACACGCCTTATCCTGCTCTCAATATGCATAAGTATACATCAAGTCAATCTTTTGATGTTCCCACCTATTGTTTTGTTATATGAAAACCACTTTGGTTGATTCATACTTAGCCAGATCTCACATACTCAATTAGTTTGCTCAGTCAGTATTTTAATGCACCTAGAATGTCTCATTGGATTGCTTGTCTTCGTGTTTTAAGATATTTAAGGTGTACCTATAATTATGGACTAACCTATGGCCATGGTTTATGTTCGCAGGGATACATTGATTTCGACTTGGTGAGAGATCCTGACACCTGGCGTTCCCATGGCGGCTACCTCAACACCTTAAGCTTCTTGGGCTAGCCATAAGCAAGCGACTGTGGTGGCTTCCATAGCCAAAGCAAAGTATCGAGCTCTCTTCAATGGTACTATGGAAGCCATGTATTTGAGAAACTCATTTGCCATACTTCAATTTTCTTGTGAGACCCCTATAGTTGTCTACTGCCATAACCAGAGTACCATTGCCCTTGTGGGCAATTCGATCATTACTCCTTATAGACACAGCACATGGCGGTTCATTTTCATTTTACTAAAGAGCAGGTTGAGCTAGGCACTATTCGTCTAGAGTTTGTGTCATCCAATGACAATTTTGCAAATACTTTGACCAGGGCAATCAACAAGCCAATTCTATAGTACCTTCTACCACAGATCGGCTTTGGTACACCCTCCTCTACTTTTTCACCTTAACGGGGAGAGGATGGTTTGCTCTTGCTTTGCCTTTCAGTTTGAGAGGGGACGGTTGATGATGCTTATAGTTTTTTTTTTACTCTCAATCATTTATTAACTTTGTATGGTACACTATGGATATTTATGATTTCATCTGCACTACCAAAATGGCATAATTGTAAAAGGGCGCTTCGGCAAGTGAACAATTCCCCGTAAGGACACTACCCAAGTGACACCATTGCATCTCATTCTCCATGAGCACAAAATCTTGTATCTTTCTTTGCATTACCCTATACATTGGCATTCTATTCATGTAAATATACATTTGTACGCATTTATCACTTTTCGATCACCCTTGAAAAATGGTCCACTTTGGATCCATCATATTCATGGCATTGCACATGACAGTCGCTAAAGGCAATTTTTTTCTATACTTGCATACTGGCTTTGCTTGCCTTGCTTGCTCACCACATCATCTTGCTTGTTTCTCCACATATTCTCCATATGATTGACACATACACACACCTCCTTAGAAATCCCTAAGCACTTATCCTAGTAGCGTGTGGAATTATTTTGCTTGTTTTACGAAGGTAGTGAAGCTATCTATCCTTATTTTCTGTACTTCGAGGCACAGTGACTCAATGGGATGAGCACTCATTTGAAACTCTCACTTAATGCTAAATCTTGTCATAAACTAAAACCAAGTCCTGAAAAAAAAACCAAAAAAGATAGTCCATTGTTGTTTCCATCCGCCTTTCTAAGACTTACGCCCTTGGGAAACCGATGAGCATCCTTCGTCCGATACCTTGGCCTCTCTGAGGTGATTGCTCAAGCTTCCTTGGTGAGATAACCATCACCTCTATAGTCTTGGTAGGTCACTGGGCAGTCGATGTACACCCTTTGCCCAATACCCTAGCTACTTTGGGATGGGACACCTTCAGGTAACAAAAACATGAACAAAAAGGGCTTATTTCTCATGGCTTAGTTTTGGACCTAAAAGGGAGTGTTGAGCTGAAAATGCATCAGCTTGACTTAAACAGCCCAAAAACATATTTAATTAATGAATACCCTTATTATTTTAAAAAGAAACGCAACACTAGAGAGTTCCTATGTCCCACATGCAAAACCCTAATTTGTGTGCCAAACAATCAATAAATAAGCATGTAGCCCACCACTCTCCCTTAGTTTAGTTTTTACAAGTTTCAAGAACCATATCTCTACGGCCCAAACCCCATTTGGGGAGAACATGACAATCAACATTAATGTCTGCTACAATCTGGGGCCTGATTCCAACCTTTAACCCCACCTGTGAGCTATCCCCTGTAGCCTTGAGCTGTCGCCTGCATCTAAGAGCTATCGCCTCGTACCTTGGAGCTGTCACCTACTGTCTAATGCTTATGTTTGTTGCTGACATCATCAGCTGGACTTGTGGCCATCAATCAAACACTGTCACCATCATCCAAAATCTGTGTTTGCTAAGTTTCTCTCTCCCCAAGCTGTCGCCTCCACTTCCTACATAGTTGTCTACTATCTCCAGCTCTCGCCCAATTTTTCTCTCCTCTCAGGTACTTGTATTTTTTGTCTTTCTCACTCCTCACTACCTATCTGCATCAAATCCAACCTCTCTGGCTACATTTGTTGTTGTTTGACACACAGAGATTGCCTTGCTACATTTCAAGATCCGTTTGGAGTATGAGACACTCTCCAGCTCATAGCATTTGCCTTCATACTAGAGATACAAGAGTTCCAGGTTCAATATTCAATGCATAGTGTGTTCCCTGCATGAGCATTGTATATTCAATGGTCATTTACTTCATTGTTCATTGTATTCACTATCTCTTGAGTTACCCTAACCCTAATAGTGTTCTATGTTATCAGTTTGTTCTTTATTCTACGATTCGTTTTGTGTCTTCTACATTTAAAGCATTTTTTCACACCATGTAGACATTTGCAAACGTGCGAAAATGTGGAGTATGAAAAGGGCGTTTCAAACAAAGCATGTTTTAGGGAGAAAAAAGTATGGAAAATGTCAAAAAACATATTGTTTTGGGCCAAATTATGATGTTTGCTGGTCCATGGTTAGACAAAGGCATTGACTTGCATGTGATGGACTCCTATAGCCCTACTCCCCACTCCCAGTTGAAGAGCCTCCACATCTGCATCCTAATAAACATCCCTCCAAACTCTTAATGGAATGGGCAAGGCAACCTCCCATGTTGACCACTAAATACACTTGCACTCACCAAGCTACAAGCCCTCCTTACCCCTAGCCTGTCCATTCCAGATGTCTGGTTATATGTTATCTCTTCTTGATAACTCAACATCTCTACTCCAACACCTTACACAGGTGCTGCCACACAAGTAGCAACAAATTGCTTGAGAATGAAGACTAAGGGTGGTCAGTGCTACAGTGAAATTGCACCTCAAAAAGGGCCTCCAATCCCCTCCACGACACGGTCAACCTCATTGAAAGCCCTCTGAAGAAGCTTCCAAGTCTATCCGCTTGGCATAAGGCCTCAGTCCACCAACTTCCCATCACAGCCTGACTCTGATACTCTGATTCAATGATCCTCAGATATCCCTTTGCTCTGTTTCTGATGATAGGTTGCAATGCCACTTTAACATGCCACCTTAGACACCCTCAAACCACTCACTCGGCTAGAGAAAATAAGGGAGTGCCTCCCCAAAGAGCACAAAAATATATGGGACTAGGGGATACCCCTGCCTGATTAACCTCTCTAGGTGGCACTCCTCACCCCTCTGCCCTCCTATGATCATCCTGACCCTGCCTGGCATGTAAAGTGCTGAAACACTGCTGATCCACTGTTGCAGAAAGCATTGCTGGGCCATGGTTGCCATCCAGGAAATCCCCATCAACCCTATCATAGGCCTTCTCAAAGCCCAAAAGCACTGTTACAACCTGCCCACTATGCTAGGCTCCCTCCATGGCCTGGAAGAAGGTGCAAATATAGTTTAGGATACATGGCTCCTGCACAAAGCATATCTGAGTTTCATGGACGATATCTGGTAAGAGAAAACAGAGTCTGCCCCTAATCAATGTCTTGGACCTTACAGATAACTCACAAAAGAGTGATGGGCTGCCACTGAGTACGCTTCAGCCAATCCCTCCTTTGGAGAAGAGACCAAAAAATCCAGCAGAAGCTAGCCGGCATCTGCCAAGAGCTGAAGATTTCCTGAAAAGCCATCATCAGGGGCTGGTTCTCCTACCTACTAGAAGGTAAAAAAGAAGGGCCCTAGGTAAGCCATCCTGTTAGGGCTCCTGCACCTGGAAGATCCAAAGCAGCTCCTCTCCATGCAGGGTACAAGGAAGGACCATCCCATCTGCCTGATGACTAGTGGCTGGATGCACTCCAAAACCTGCTCCCTAGAATGGAGCACTTGGACCAACACCTAGTCCTGCTGTAACAATGATCTGTAGAAGCCAATGGCCAGCCCAATCATCTCCAGTCTCCACCCTTCTATACAAGTCTCTAAGGCTGCAAATCTGATCCCCATTCATGCTAGGCGAGCGCACCTGCAAGAACCCTCTGCACATGTTCCTTTCTGATCTGATCCCCATCATACTAGGCGAGCGTACCTGCAAGAACCCTCTGCACAGATTCCTTTCTGCACCCAAAAAGCAGGGGCTGCTTGGTGTCCTCCTCTATGTTGGCTAGGGCCTATTGTGTATTACGTAGGTAACATTGTGTGAAGAACTACACATTTTTTTTTTAAAAAAAAATTTCAGGTAAACTCGTGGGAAGAAAGATCATAATATCAGAGCTAATCCCTTACCTACAACAATAGACATTTCATGCCACATTTCTCACATTGCACTTTGGTTGGGGATATAATATGGAATACCATAAATTACCTGAAAAACCCACCACGAACATTACATGCCACATTTCGAGCGACACAAAGTATAGGTACTGGAATGTTTGTCTGCAGAAAACATCCACCAATCACAGAGGTCACATGATGAATCATAAGACTCGTTCTCTCAATGATGCCTGTAATGGAATTTCAATCTACCTCAGCCTGCGGAGCATAATAAGGGGCAAATGCAGGGACTACATGAACATGTGGCTGGTCTTTGTCCTCCCAAACCTTCAGCCTGTCATCGATCACCATCGCCAATTTTGGATGACAGTTTCCATTTGCAAATACATTTGACAAGGATTTCTTGGAACCTGCATCATGCACATACCATGATCCATCACCAAAAGATCAAGACAACCCATACAAAACAGAAAAATATTGCATCTTGATTATATTCCTTCTAGAAGAGCAAACCAGTCAACAAATCACCTGACTTGACACAGACAACTCGTTCCATCATTTCTCTTGTGCTTATAAGCTGACCTTCAGGGTCAAGTAATCGCCACATTTCTAATGCATATTCTTTTTCTGACATTGTACAAATAAAAACCTCAAATCGTTTTCGACCTTTGGCAGTTAGATAGCTCCTTAGCTCCTCCCAGGCTGGTCGCAACCTTACAAGCACACTGGTGTCTGGGTTCTGCAGCGCAGTATGTTATCGATTGATCGACAAGAACTAGTCAGTTACACCATCCAACCTTTGTTGATGTTGACTATTTCTGACACAGCCATGAAATGAAATTCATGCGCAAAAAACTAGTACAACAATCATGCAACAGTTCTCTAGTCCAATGAAGCAATTCATGCCATCAAAACAAAACCAATCAGATTCACATATCATTGTCTCACTTACAGTAGGATTTATACGAGTAAAAATCATATTTCGCTCAAGCATTCTAACTACCGGCCGCATAATGGGAAGGCCTCCTTCAACCACTGGTGGCACCACTTCAACTTGAGCATTCACAAATCCTTCTGCAGTACTGTCCCATATATGATTGTCATCAACGTATTGCTTGAGCAATGCCCTATCTTGTATGTAACGTTTTAGCTCTGCTGACATTCCTGACAGTTTTTGGGTATCTGTTTCACCTTTAATCTTTGAGCCAAGGGCATCTATCCGATCCTCAAACGAGCGCATTGTATTTGCAACAATAAGTGTTTCATCTAAGTCAAATACAAGAGCTAGGCACCGGAGATTCAGCATAGTGAGGCAAGAACTGTATAATCCTGCTGCAATCAAAAAGCCCCAAAAACATGGCCATTGTTTTCTGCCACCATTCATAGCCACCAAGTGAAGTTCCAGTCCTCCCGCAAATGAAACTATAGCTGTCTGCAACAATCAAACAAGCAAATGGCAAACCTCAAAAACTCAGCAAAAAGACACACCAAACAAGAACAAGTTACTCTAAAAATCTGTAGCCCTTGCAAAGACATAACAAGCAAGCATGTGCCTTGTTATTCTCATAGTTAAACTATGTGCACTCATTGCATAAAAACTGCAATCACTCCATGAAAGCAAACATTCAGGTCACTAATTGTATGCATATATGCAGTTGTAACACCAACAATTTGAAAAAACTAGGTCATATTGGTTGGCATGGGACCCATAATAAAATCGTCGACCCATAATAAAATCGTCCATAATTTCTGTTTGGCCTTGTAAACACAAACACCACAGAACTGGAGCAAACCACCCATCTAAAGTGAAACAAAGGAACAACTTTCCTCCTCCCAACAGAAAAAACTGCATGCCTCCAACTCATTTTATTATTAGAGTGGAAAGGTACATAGCACATGCTGTCCACACAGGCAATCTGACTTCTATTTTCAGTTTTTGAAGTGATGGTCCAGATGACCACATTCCTGAACTCTCCTGCAAAAGAATAACACACTTTCCATCTTCTATGAAATGCAACGACATTCAGATGGAGGGCAAAGTCCCATAGCAACAAGGAATGGGGGTAATGGCAGCTAGGAGGAATCAGAGAACGTGTTTTCAAATGGATAGGAAGGGGGGATGTATTCCTAATTTGTGGAATATTCTAGCTAATGTCACTCGCAGGTGTTACCTGTTAGGAAAGTGGGGAATGTATTCCTCTTCCTATCTCATTCGCCAATTCTTTCTGCCATAACTTCTGCCCCTACATCATAACTATTCACTCTTCTTTCCTCTCTGTTTGCTGCAGTTTTTTGTTCACACACAGACTTTATCTCTTGATTGGAAATCGTGCATTGCTCATTGTTTCCTTGGTAATTGAATATGTTTGTTTACATAAAGTGAGTGATAATGTCTTTCTATACTCGTCCAGTACTTGTTTGAAATAATAAAAACTTAACTTTACCTATTCTTTTTAATACCCAATTTCCTACCTATTCCATTATCATTCCCACTTCTCTAACCCTGATCCCTGCTCATAGTAGCTATGGGACAAACATAGGGAGGAAATAATGCAAATGCTAAGACCTGAGAAGGCCTCTTTCCTAATATGTCAATGCCACCCAAAGCAATCTAGGCATAAGTGCATTGACAGGGCAAGAGATCATAAGGTAGATCAGAAGGCTGGCTAGCTAGACAGGCCATATAAAATGATCACCTCATCACTTTCACAACCATCAAAATCAAAGCTTTGTATTTGGAGTCTTCTCCATAGTCAGAGGGGATGGGGGACGGAGAGCAATTGCTGTCATTTGTGACTATACAGTCACATGGAATGGGACATGGGACAAAAAGAAGCTACCATCCCTGCAATCCTCTGGTCCAAAAATTACTCACTTGTGACGGTCTTCTCCTAGCCAAGCTTTCACATATTGTGACAAGCACTCACTTCAGTTCAAGTTCATGGGTTCTAGATTGAGGTGGCTCTATCCAAGACTCCACAGTAGGTGCATTCCACAAGCAAGCAGTGCAGAAGTGTGAAAAAGTGCATCCAAACTGGAGTGCAGAATATTGGCACCTGTTTCCTCTTGTACACACCACAAATATTGCTAAGATAAATGAATGGGAGAATCATGTCCACCTTTGGATTCTCTTATTTCTTTGAAATTGTGCATACTCACAGCCAAATATTTCATATAAGAACCAAGACCCTAACTAATTATGTAGGGTTCATAAGGGAACTAATGGTGGTTGTTTTGTATGAGGGCTTATATCCAAACTAATGGCAAAGTTCCAATTGTTAGTTTTATACATGCCCCTGTGTGAACACACCTTAGCTGTGTAAGTGTGTGTGTCAAAGGTGTTTTACCTTTTACACCCAGCATTGAATAAGGGTCAAAGGTTTGGGGGAGACCCTAGGCCTATATAATGCAGCTCTAACCATTGTACTTTCATGGCCAAATGATAACCCAAATCAATTGGGATGGGCTGGTATCTGAAATCTCTGCTAATTCCCTTGAATTTCAGCTGCTGATTTCAATGTACGATGCCTTTACTGATGGCATGGTTCCCAAGGTAGCTGCTAAACCCTAATTTCTACTATAAATTAAGGTTTACAGTAGAAATTCCTTTGCTGTCCACCAAATTTGGCTGAGATCTGCTACAAATGGCTAAGCACAAGCTGGAGAATGTGAGAGAATGCTGAGATGAAAGAGAAATCTGAGATTCTTCACGAGAAAACCCCAGAATCTGCCTGCTGCCTACTCCAGCCTGCATGAAATACAGTTGGTTGCTGCCAAACACCTCCCAAATGCTGTCATCAGCCTCCAATGAGTGTTTCCCTGCTGTCGCCTGCCTCCTGAAGGCCTTTGGTGGCTGTCCCCTGCAGCAAATGGCTGTATTCTTCATAGGGAAATGACCAGCATCTCCTAACCCCCCCCTCTCTCTCTCCCTCCAATTGAATGCACTCAATCAGCCTCTACAGCCCCAAAAAATCTTCTTTCCCATTGCATGGGCATTTTGCCAAGTGGCAGACTTCTAATCCATTTTCCCACAATTTCCAACCAATTAATTAATTTTTGAAATTGATTAATTCTGAAAAGTAATTTCAGCCCTTCTAACCCTACCCAAAATTGAATATGCCCATCCACAATTTAATTGGCTAGGCCATTTGACACCCCAAGTGGTCCATAGCCTTAATTGACCCTTAGGCACAAATCAAATAATTAGTGCCTAGTCCCTAGTGTCACTACTGACACTTAATGGTCAATTAACTGTCCTAAGGCCAAAACTATCACCAACTGTCATCCAAAACCCAGCTGGCATAACTTATCACAACTTTTGCCTTTGACACCCACTACCTTCTTGAGGTCCTTGGCCTGTTACCATGAAATAATCCCATGTGCATCACATGTGCCTTACAACATTGCACATTTAATTATTAAATTAATCAAATGTTACTAGCAAGATTAAAGCATCTCAAAAAATCCACATCTCCTTGACATATAGTTTTCTTTGCCATCTTTGCAACAAAAGTGCACAACCACTCGCAGCATTTCCTAAGTCAGCACCCAATTGCAACCTCTTCGTTGACTCTCTAGACACCTAATCATTGACCTACAAAGCACTAACACCTACAAGCCACGTCACACCCAAAGCTCACCACATCAACCTGGCTATTGACACATCAAGATTTATCACTTCTCCACATTCAAATGAGGTTTTTAGCATTAAGCCTTAATTAATTTCAATTCAAACCTGTGCTTCTTAAGGGCTGTTTACATGAAATTGGAGATTTTAATTTTTTGGCCAAAATTTCACAAATATTGCCAATCAAATTTAGGGCTTTTAACACCTGCCATCAAATCTCACTTCAAATCGCTTGACTTTACCCAAATCTTATCCACATTTTCTTTTCCCTTAAAATTTCTCAAAATTTTTATCACCAAATTTCGGGCTTTTTCAATCTAAGTCCTCTCCATGGTATCTACCATCGAGATATCAAGATATGGCATATGGTATCTACCGTCAAGATCTCCATTTGGAAGATCAAGATTCAACTCATACTTATGTGAAAAGACGTTGGAGGGTCGTATCCACTAACTAGCCAGAGCACGTTCACAGCAATCCGCAACTTCATCAAGAATGGCTCGAGGAAGAACGAAAGTGGAGTCACCATCATCGAACTCGGTCTCTCTCATCACAAAATGGCAAAAGAGGTATGGGATGGCCTTCAAGTCACATTTTGGAGAGATATTAATAATTCCAAATTATTTTTGAAGATGTAATTGTTTAGTATCTCCTACAATCCTCTTGAGACTCTTAAGCAACATCTTAATCATTTAAGCCTCCTTTATCAACAATCGACCACTCTCAATAGTCATCTAGATGGCAATGATAAAAAAGGTTGTACTTCTTAATAGCTTGATGAAAAAAGCACAATTCCATGAAACCGTGACAACTCTCAAGGTGGCTTGAGAAATTCAATATAAAGAGATAGTTGCCATCCTTTTGGATGACAAAAGACACAACAAAGATGTTGACACAGAAGTGGCAACCTTCTACACTAAGAAACATCCACCCAATATTGCAAGTGTGTTGGTCATACTATTGATCAATACTACAAGAAGAAAGACAAACAACACACCCAATATGCCATTGCTAATACCTTATCCAATAGTGACCCTAATGAGCCACCTACCACTTCTGACAAGGCTCTTAATGTATCTATTCAATCTGTGTCTCTTGGCAATGATGGACCCTATCAATATGCATTTTGAATTAAATCATAAATAAATAAATCAATAATGTGTTTTGGAATTACACACTGATCATGCCAACTCATATATTAAGACCTTTCCAAACACATCTATTTATTGTGTGGGATACTCTGCCCAAATTTTTATCCAAAAAGATTCGCACTTTCCTTTCATGATTCTATTAGAAGTTCTATTTCAAGGGGGTTTGTAACCACTTTATGTATGACCTCTGAGTTTAATCCCGAAGGCCAATCATCAAAGTTATCAATCGACAGCTCCCGACCGACACGTCGTTGCTCACACCCCCTCCATCGCAAACCGTTGAAACCCCCCCTGTTGACTGGCGGCGCACCCCCCCATCGCTCTTGCCTGTCGCCCGCCATCGCGCTGCCTCCCCCCTACCCGACACTACACTGCCCCACCCCTTCCACATCATCACACTGTGCCCTGCACCCACCTCCCCCCCCCCCCCGGGTCCTATGGTCCCCCGCCGCCTGCCTTCTTTGCACCGCCTCCTGGCTGCCCCCCCCCCCCCAGTCTTATGGCCCCCTGCTTGCATCCCATTCGCAAGAGGACCCCACCCCCTTGCAACCATCCGCACTGCCTCCCCTTCCTTCCCCGCCCTAGTTTCTCCCCCGCGCTACCCCCAGGCGGACGTACCACTCCCACTACACTCAACGATGCCACTCTGACTCCCTAGGCACTCTTTGGCCTCCACCCTACGGATCCAAGCCTCCCACTCGTGCAGCTCCAACCTAAAGCAATCACCCTTGGCGCCCGATGCCCCACCACTGTCAGAAAATAGACCCCCCTATCCTCACTATCACACCCCCCCCCCCCCCCGGTTGCTCCCTCCACTTGCAGCAACACCCCCCCCCCTCCTCGAACAGTACAGCAGTGTGTTTGGTGGGTTCTCAAAAGGGACACGTAATGGAAACCTCTGGTAAGACGTCAGTGCATTCTGCGAGTGCCCCCCAGTCAAACACCTTGCGTGTAGTCCTCTCTGAGGAATAGCTCTTAGCAGTCCGTGCCACAAAGCTGGAGCTAAAAGAAACAACGATCTTTGGACAGGTTGTAGGACACTCCCCGTCCAAGGCTCAGCTTAGGACTGTGGCTTCACTCCGCGTTGTGCATCAACACGGCACAAATAGTGGAGGCAATTCTTATGGGGCAAGGGATCTTCATGGTACAACTCACCTCGGCAAATGTAGCCTAGGAATTAGTGGCCACTTCCCCCTATGCCTCCACAAAAGGAGTCATTTACATGGTCCCTCGGTACAATGGTTTTACACTGGAGGCATTCGTACTCCACAACAATTTCCTTGGACACCCGGTCACCCTACTCTTCCCCGAACTGGCGATAGAGTATCCTTAGCTTGTGGAAGACTTTGGACGCCTCTTCGGCACTCTCCTTCCCACCTCTTTTGCCGACGTAGTGACAACCACAAGAGTCCCAAAGGTACGGGTGGCAATGAAAGAGACAAAGAACATACCACAATTTTTAGAGATTGAGGTAGGCACACACTCCTTTAGGCAACAGGTTATCGTGACAGGGCAGCCCGAGTAGTGCTTGCATTACCATGATTTTGGGCATCTGGCAGCAGAGTGCACGCGCTTTGGAGCCAAGGCAATGTCGCTGACAGGCCCACAGGTGGACACGGACGGCTTCACATAGGTCCAGAGACGGCAGAGAGGGAGATGGCGGGAGGGGCCGCAGTCAACCCCTCAAACATAGCCACGACAGCAGGGAGCAGGAGGCCAAGCATCGCCCCCCAACAGAACACCACGCACGCCCCCCCTCCTCAACCCACCTAGCAGGACCACAAACCTACATATCCACCCCCCACAAAGGCGTCACAGGCGACCTCACCCGAGGGCCCACCTACCCCACTCCCTCACCCCCCCTTCCCACAGCCCCTCTCCCGGCCCTAGTCCACAACCCCTACCCTCCAGAGCTACCGTCCCTCCCCCACACATGCCATGTGCCTCTGACCATCCCCCCACCCCTCAATCCTCCCCTCCCCCCACCATCCCCCCTGCCAACCAATACCCCTGATCCCCACCCAGCACAGGCGACCCTCGCCCCTCACCCATCTCCCCCCTCCCCACAAGAGGTGAGGATCCCCATACACCAACATCCTCCACTCACCGGCAGTCTAGTCCCCCCCTCCCTCCCTACACAGCCACCAGCTCCTCCGTGCGCAGCTGCTACCACAAGAGTTCTTTCACAGTGGGCCATGGTCTTACCTGAGAGTTGCGGAGCGCGCAGAGTGAGTTTCCACTACCCCTAGAGGTGGGAATCTTCGTGGTACGCAAGTCAAGGAGCAGCAAGGCCCATCTACTGGCACCACCAGATGGAACAAACTACGCCTTCTTCCTTCAAAACTCTCACACTAGAGACTGGACAACGACTCAAATTGAGGAAGAGGTCAAGAGCCAGGTAGCAGACCACATCTCCCAGTGGATGGAAGAAGGTGGACTGGCACATTTCTCCCAGCAGTGGCCAGGTTGCATGATGGACATTAACTGGTGGGCTAGGGCCGAGGTTCCTCATCTAAGCATTATCTTTCGAGCCCCTTCGCAGTGGAGAGCGCCAATAGATGTGATCGAGTGGCCCCTGGCAAAAGCGGCCCGTTTCTAGGAGTGTACGGAGTCTCACCTCTCAGCCTAGTTGATAAATGCCCTGGTGGTACCACCAAGCGTATCCATCACCCCCATGGTCCCCACCCGAGGGCTACCACGGGGGGATGGAGCTCACCATCCAGGCTCGCAGCAAAGCGTATACACATGCCTCCTAGTTCCTCTTCTTTGTCAGTAGCTTCAACTCCGAACAAATGCTTGTTCGGTCGCAGTCACAAGTCTCCCCATGAGTTTACATCTTGCACCTAGAATGTGAATGCCCTCCACTATAGTGGGACACGTGGTTCCAGAAAGTTGATTGTTTAGCGGGAGTTGCAGCCTGCCCTTGCCGAATAGATCGACATCTTACTTCTATAGGAGCACAAGCTCACTCTCACCCAGGCCCAGTGGGTAGGGAAGGTACTCCCGGGTGGTTCATGCACTTACCAGGAGCACTCCATCGATGCCCACGCCAAGAGTGGAGGAGTATGCACCTCTATTGGCCCGAGTCTCACCGCCTGTGTACAAGACCACGGGACGATAGTGGTAGGGAGAATTCTATGGATCAAATTGGATATTGGGGACTCCTGCCTTGGAGTCCTCAATGTCTATGCCCCTAGTAAGGTTAGGGCACGCAGCAGGTTCTGGGTGGAGATCATGGCAGGACTCCTAAAGGTGGACTCTTGGATTGTTGGAGGAGATTTTAACAACCTAGAGGCTTTAGAGGACCAGCAAGGCAAAGGCAAAAACTACCAAGGCATGGCTGGGGAGGAGCGGGAGGCGTGGGAGATCTTTCTACTCGCAATAGGAGCACACGATGCTTGGAAAGACACTATCTTCCACAAGAGGGAGAGATCACTGGACTTCTCTTGGGGATACAAGGGGCTAGGTGGAGTCCTGCTGGAGCAGTTGGATAGGTTCTATGTGGGAGAGTGGGGATGCTCTCATGGAGGCCAAGTTGGGCAGTTGGCAGATACCACGTTGTCCGATCATTGCCCGGTTCTCCTGACACTTGATCCTCCAACATCTACCCTAAACACACGATCCTATCGGATCCTTGACTCGATCTATAGGAGGGAGGAGGTAAAGAGATAGATTGAGCAGACCTGGACCAAGGAATGGGGCAAGAGGGACCAAATCGTAGAGGAGATCACAGAGGTCCTAGCCGAGTCGAGTAGCATTTGCCAAGAGGCAGCCCTACAAGCCATGCAACAGAGCTGGGAGGAGACGAGAGCACTCCGGCGAGACCTTGCAACCACGCAAACATTATTAGAGGAGGCACGAGGGGATCCCACCCTCCACGCACGGGAGGTGCGTGCACGAGCAGCCATCGCCGGCCTAGAGAACAGGCGCTTGAAGTTCTCATTCCGCACCCCAGCAGCCTTCTGGCCGCAAAAGGGGGACATATTGTGCACGAAGTTTTTTTAGGTGCACCAGCCCCGCACCTCAAGAGAGCAGATACACAGTCTTTGGGATCAATATGGGGGAACTCGTTCTAGCCCAGACAAGGTGATGGAGATTGCCACCAGCTACTACATGCGCCTTTTCCAACAGGAGAAAGCCTTAGCTAGAGGACAACGATGTAGACAGTAGGTCTGGGATCACATCCCGTCTCTCGTCACAAAGGAGATGGGACGCTCCCTCCTAGCCCCCTTCACAGAGAAGGAACTAGAGGAGACTTTCCATACACAGGACGGGCAGAAATGCCCGAGAGAGGATGGCCTTTCTAAGGCTTTCTTCACTACCTACTAGGAGGTGGTGAAGGACCCCTTACTGATGGCCTTCCAAAAGATTTTCACTTCAGGATAGATGTCAGGGAGGCTCTCGACAAGCCTCATCAGTCTTTTCCCCAAAGGAGGGGGAGACTGGTTGGAGCTTTCCCAGTGGAGACCGATCACCTTATTGTCATTGGCCTATAAGGTACTAGCAAAGATGATTAGTAGGCGACTACGCCTTGTGCTTCCAGACATCATTCATGACACACAGGCAGGCTTTGTCCAGGATAGGAGCATCCTAGAAAATGCATTCACCTTCTTCGAGGGAACAGAGTGGGCTCGGCCCAGTGGGCAAGGGCTGGTTGTACTACTTTTGAACTTCAAGAAAGCCTATGACAGGGTGGACTAGGATTTCCTAGAGGGCACCATGGTGAGGTTGGGCTTCCCTCAAGAACGGATCCGCAGAGTCTCTGCACTTTGCAGATCGGCTATCAACAGAGTTCTTATAGGTGGTAGGCGCAGGGAGGTGTTTCGGCTAGAGAGACAGTCTGGCGGCGGGGCTGCCCCTGGCTCTTTGCAAAGGCGATGTCTCACTTCCTCAAGTCACGTGTAAGCAGGTTACGCGACCTCCGACTTCTAGTGAGAGAGGAGACGGAGTTGCTAGACTTAGAGTATGCAAATGATGCAGCACTCTACATAGAGGACGATGAGTTGATCCTCGAGAGAGTGAGACTGACTCTTGAGGTGTTCTGTACTACAGCGGGAGTGAAAATCAACTTGCGAAAGTTGATTTGTTTCCTTACAGACCTGGACTCTAGCACAGAGTGGGGCGTTCACCTAAGATTTAGATGGGTGTGCAGAGGGCAGACCGTTTATTACCTAGGGTTCCAAGTTGGACTCAACATCAATCCCGCCCAACAATTTCTTTCAGTCCTGGACTCTATTCGGAGGAAGCTGACCTATTGGAGTACTGCTCGCCTCTCCCAAGTTTAGATGGGTGAGCAAAGGGCAGACCGTTCATTACCTAGGGTTCCAAGTTGGACTCAACATCAATCCCACCCAACAGTTTCTTTCAGTCCTCGACTCTATTCGGAGGAAGCTGACCTATTGGAGTACTGCTCGCCTCTCCCAAGTAAGTCGAGCCCTGGTGGTTAATTAAGTCCTAGCAACGGCCTGGTACATCGCCTCATATTGGTTCTTCTCCTCATCCTGTGTAGTTCAACTTCGCCGCCTAGTGCAGAACTTCCTTTGGTTCGGATCAAACGGTTCCAGGGATTCTCGTGCCAAGGTGGCGTGGGCGACCATCATCCAGCATCGGTCAGAGGGAGGGCTTGGCATCATAGACCCAGAGTATTAGAGTATGGCCCACTTGGGCAAGCTAGTAGTCCACGGCCTCACACCAGGAGGGAAAACCTAGAAGGTCTTATTGCAAGAGGGTCTTCAAGATTGTAGACCGAGGCTTGGCGGTGAGTGGAGGCCGTCTTGAGATGGATCTTCACGATAGCCCAAATCACCCCCCCCCCCCCCCCCGAGATCCCCCTTCTTATACAGCATGCTCCGTGTGTGGTAGGGTTTCCATAAGGTCCTAATCCAGAGCCCCCCACGCTACCAAAAGGAGATAGACCGTCAGCCGGTGATCTGAAACCCCTAAGTCGGAGATCGGGAAGGGGCACAGATTGGCAAGCACCCCCACATCCAGTGAGCTGCTTGGGAGGCCGGCACGGCTCGTACCATCAAAACATGGCGGGAGGTGTACAAGATGGTGGACGAGAAGGTGCTGCAACAAGTATCAGGCTGCCAGAGAGGAGTGGAGCTGAGGAGAAGGGAGATAGACACAGCAATACCTCAGGAGTGGCTTGCTCCCATGATATGAGAGCCGATAGAGCCCGAGGAGGTATGGGCCGCCAGATTCTCACCAGCAGGTATCCCCCTACAGGTGGCAGGTAGAGTGGGAGACACTCCACCTCGGACCTTCTTCACCAGGCAGGAGAGGGGGCGTTTGGCCCTTGACAGAGGGCAACACGATGAGGGGATAGCTATCCTTTCATGGAGGAGGATTCGGGTGATTCGCCTTCAGGGGAAGACATGGTGGCTGGACCCTTATGTGTTCTGGAAAGAGCTCAAGGAGTGGCGCCTCTGGATGTGGGAGGGTAGGCCACTTAATGAGCTGGAGTGGGATCCGAGAGAGTGACTATGGCCGGCCACTGCGGTCGTCAAGAAGCCACCGAGATTCCTGGAGTACACTACCAGGATTGACACACACGTATTGATGCAGGAGGACATGGATTGGACACTGTCACGTAGCAAGCACTGGGCGGGAGCATAGCATCACGGAGCCTTTCCGAGGGACCTTCTAGCGCCGCCTATGGGATAGATAGAGGCCAAGGAGAGTATCGTATTTCTTATGGATGGTGGCACATGGAGGCTTGGCGATGGGAAGTTAGCTAGCCCAGATGCAAAAGAAGAGAGATTCTAAGTGCTGCACACAGCAGCCTTTGGAAACCCCAAGGCACTACCTTTGGTCGTGTGAGGCGGCGCAGCTTGTGTGGAGAGGAGCATGCCGTATCCTTCGTCATATAGCACCCAACCTTGGATGTATCTCATGGGGAGCTTTCTGTCGGCAAGCAGTCAACCAAGGCCGTCACCTTCTGTATGAGGCCCGAATGCAAGACACGATATTCATTATTGAGACAGGGTCATGCACAATGGTCGGTTTGGAGGCTCTATCCATCCGCCACGTACTAGAGCCCACAGCAGACCGCTCTGAGGTATGGGAGATCATAGGGAGTCTTACTGGAAGGCATATCTAGAAGGCACGGTGTCAAGAGGTTTTTGGTGGAGAGAGACTTTCAATACACTCGACTTTAGCAAAGCTCTAGACCTCCATCATCCACTCTCTCCGCGGCCGATGGAACCACGTGCAGGGTGAGCCTAGGGCTCGTCAAGAGCTCTGTTGTCATTTCATGCACACTTGGGGCGGCCAAAACCTATTTTTCATGATGCAGGCAAGCAGCCCTAGATGGCAATACACCCCCTTCTCCCCCCCCCCCCCCCCCCAAATGGCTTCTTGCCCCCATCTTCCCCTAGACCACCCTGAGAAGCTTGTACATCTGATATATTTGTGACTCTACATCAACTCCAGCTAGTCTGTTGAGCATGAGCACTTCTTTGTATTCAGGTTTTTTCTGAAGTAATATAATTAGCCACACTTTATTTGCAAAAAAAAAAATCTCGAACCTGACCTCTAGTCATGTGCCCAATGCCTCCAAGCCACATTGACTTTTGATTAGCCTCTAAGCCATGCACGTGCACCTCTAAACCATGTCTTACTTCAAGTCCCTAAGCTTCTCAGTAGAACATGTCATCCTCATATTGCACCTCTCTCACTTACATATCTCCTTTTCCAAAATCATTGTATGGGACTAGACATTGCCTCTTTGAGATAAAATCTTTCCATTTTCATTTCTTTGTGTGTATGATGTCACAGATTCAGCCACCCATGACCCGAAGGGAGATTTGTTAGTTTTATACCTGCCCTCCTATGTGAACATCCCTTAGGCATGTAACTGTGTGTCAAAGGTGTGAACACCTTTTACACCTCCCAGCATTTAATTAAGGTTAAGGGTTTGGGGAAACCCTAGGCCTATATAATGCCCATTGTACTTTCATCAACATCTAATCACATCAACCTATTCAACTTCTTGTGTACTTGTAAGAGCATAGGCCGATTTTGGCCTTAGAAGACGTTAATCTCCCTCTCTCTCTCTCTCTCTCCATGAAGATAATTGAATTAAGTAGCAATATTTACATCAGACCATCAGATCAGCTAAGAAAAACAAAACAAACACAAATGAAGCTGAAAGGCCTCTAAGACTCTAATACACAAATATCACACAAAAAAGCACAACTGGTGTGAAGCAAATAATATCCAGCCAGGGAGTAGCAAAGGCACGAAGAACCAGATCAACTAAAACCATAGAGGAGATTTGCTATTACACTAAACCATGAACACGGGCCACATGACCATGGATACCTGAGGCTGAATCAAAAATAAAGGCATTCCAAGTACACCAAATATGCCACAGAGTTGTCCATCTAAGAAAATGGAAGAGGCAGGAATAATTTGATTGCAAAGCAAACATAGAAGTCATCCTTCCTATAATCTGTGAGCGAGCTAATATCCATCGCTGAATCGCTAAGGACCACACACAAGAAACAAAACTCCAAATCTATTGAGCAACAAGGCAAGAGACAAACAGATGAAGCAATGTCTCATCACATGTAGTGCAAAATACATAGCGATCACGGGAGATCTTGCGAGTACGCAACACATCCCCAGTTGGAAGACCCCCAATAAGCAACCTCCACATGAACACTTTACCCTAATAAGGAACCTTAGACTTCAAGAGCTGGAGGAATCTTTCCTACCACTTCTTTTTGCTATCCCGAATATGCCATAATTTATTAGACTTTCCAGAACCCATCTCTTGGCTTCCACCATCTAATGATAGATCTGATTAGCTGACCTTTTCTCAAAATCATCAAGAAGCACAAACATCCAATCTAGCCAAGGAGACGATGGCTATAAAGCAAGCAAAGGAGAGAGAGAACCTCAAAAGCTTGTCCTGTAAGGATGACCAAATGTCATGATAGCCACGAGGCACTTGAAAGTGTTAACAAATACACTAGAAAGAATAAAAACAGGGCTGCCCCATCATGGACTATCTGCAACCTCAAACGAGCCATCCAATTAAACTTATCTTGTTGCAAATCTTTATCAGGCCAATCCAACAACCTAGAGGTAGCCAACACTTCTCCTTGCAGTGAATTCTCCTCCTTACGAAGATCGGGAGGGTGCCAAACTGCAAAACACAACATTTCCTACTACCATGCAATCAAATGAGAAAGGAGAAAAGACTGGGAGACCTTAATAGGCCTTGTGGAGTTAAGCACATGTCACCAAGAAACTTGAATAATTGTACTACCATGAGAGATACCAATCTTTTCTATGAAAAAATTTGCAATATCTAACCAGGGATGACTTTGTACACATAGTGCCTACAAAAGTGCTAGTCTCAAAGCAACTAGATACAAATTAACATCCAATAAAGCTCATGAGTTTTTGCTATACTATGGTTTGCTTTTGCCAAATGAGTTAAGCTCATGAGAAATAGACATGTCACATGATAATCTGGCAATGTTTTTGAGATTCTTTGTGAGTCTTATACTATGTTACGTTGGCTAATAAGTTTCAACATATGTTGGGCATAGGAATGGTTGAACAACAATACGCAATGTTGTATTGACTATGATGCCCTACGGAAATACAAGGATTTCAAGGGGGAGGGTTGTCATGAGGACATGTATTTTTGAAACCTCACTTAACATGTGGATTAATTTGTAATCACATGATTAAGTAAATTTTGCACATGTGAGATACAACCAAGGTTGAAGTAAATTTACGAGCCTAGGACTTGAAGAAATCACGTGATATCAAAGGCAAAAGTTACTATACGTTATGCCGCACAGGTACTTGGTGGTATCCGGTGCCAGTTGTTGGTCTAGGTCATCCATTTGGCCATGAGTCTTTCGATCATCCGTAAGCAAAACGTCTAAGATCTGGTAAAGCAGGGAATTAAGTAGCTATAAGGAATTGACCCCAAAACCAAAACACGTGCCGGTTGTTGGCTTAGGTCATCCATTTGGTCATAAGTGACAGTTGGTGACACTAGAGAAGTGGCGTTTAATGGTATCTAACGCCAATTTGATCGTCAAAGATGGCGCAGAGACACTCGGAAATGGAAGGTGCCTAGCCAATTTAATTATTGGCCAGTCAAATTATTTTTCAGGGCACTGAAATAATTATTAGATTAATTTTGAGTATTTAAAGGTTGAAAATTAATATTTAACTATGAAAAATGCTGAAAAAACCATTTGGAAAGGCTGCCACTTGTCAAAAATGCCCATGCAAGACTGAAAACGTATTTAGAGGCTAGAGAGAAGCATTTTTGTAAATTCAACCTGCAAGAGAGAGGGAGGAGAGGCTGCTGGTCTAATTTGCAGCCATTGGAGGACCTTCTCAAGCTGCCAAGCGCAAGAGAAGACCAATCAACAGCAGGAGACAGCATCTACAGGCTGTTGAGACAGAGCAGCAGCAGTAAATGACTGATTTTCTTCAGTTCTTTGCATCTACAAGCTGTTGTGGTGGCAGGCAACAGCTGCATTTGACTGATTTTCAGTCATTCTTCACGACAAAACTCTGAATTTTCTCTCTCTACAGCTTTCCCTCTCATCTCCCAGCCATTTCACAGCCTTGCTCCGAAGACCTCAGTATTTGGACCCTTGGAGGCTGAGAAATTGCAAATTTCCCTACTGTAAACCCTAATTTACAGCAGAAATTAGGGTTTAGCAGCAGCCTTGGGAAGCATGCCAAGAATTGGAAGCTCCAAGACTTGGATTCAACAAGCCTGAAGGTTAATTTCAGCTGAACTCAAGTGGAGGAACCAGCAAATAATTGAATTTGGAGCATTTTCCATCTCCATCAAAGCGGGTGAAGGCCAATTAAGTACGTGAATCAAAGGGCAAAATAGATTGAAGACTTGCTGGTCACTTTGGACAGCAAGCGGAGTTGAAATACCAAAAGGGATTGGGAGAATCCCATTGTAAATCAACTTCTTCTTCAATAAAGCTAAAGAAATACCGAAAGGGGCACCAATTTTAGGGCCAATCGGCTGTGCATTGTCCAAGATTAGTAGGTAAATTTGTATTTTCATATTTGTACTAATTGTTTGCTGCTGTAATTAAGTTGTAATCAAGGATTTACCACCCATCCACCACGGAAAGAAGGTTGGTCACACACACACACACACACACTCTCTCTCTCTCTCTCTCTCTCTCTCTCTCTCTCTCTCTCTCTCTCGCACGCGCGCTGCTCAACCCAACACGAATGATTGCATCAAGCACCTAGTAGCCACACTAGGTCAAACTTCATCGTACATCAAGCCCTATCTTCATTCCCAAGCTTTTTCAATAAAGCTTGGACTATGGAATTGTTATGGTTTTGGTTGGGGCATTGTTGCACTTGGGATCCTTTCTATAGGATAACATTGCCTTACTCTATCCCCACAAGAGAGAAAGACTATTGGACATCTGTACTCCTTGAGCTCCATGTATATCATATTCTCTCCATTCATCATTTCGTTCATTACATTCCTATTCATTTCTTTTGAACTATTGTCTGTAAACATTGTTCATCGTGTTCTACACTCTTGAGAGTCTTGAGTATTTTCAATGTGCAAACCCTAGCATATCTTCACACCACTCCATGAACCATGCAGCACCGAGGCACACCCAATAAAACATCACAATCCTGAAAGTGGCAATGATGCAGAATTTCTTTCTATCCACATAAACATGAATACATGTCCTCAATTTCCCAATGATAGGTGTAATAGGATCAGCATGAATACATGTCCTCAATTTCCCAATGATAGGTGTAATAGGATCAGCATGACCACTAACACAAGCCAAGCCTTTCTCACTCATAGCCTTATCTCCTCTAGACATGATTTTCTTGGCAAATCTAGAGTTTTGGGTAAAAAGAGGGTGGAGTAATGACTCTCATCTTGGGATCTTTTTGGGTTCAATGGGAATTGATGAACCACTTAAATGAAGGCCTGCATTAATCTTAAATTTACATGCATCAATGTCTAATTTAAACCCATTAAACCACCCCAGAAAACAATTAAAAGCATTTTTGAAGATAGATGGCTATTTTTGAACAATAGGACAAGCACCCAAAAATCCTCTATAAATGAGTTTATTGTGGACATCCGATTCCATCCTTGATCGTTCAATCAATACTCACTCCATCTTGTTGCATATACTCACAAGAGGTGCCATCACCATCATTCTAGAGGTGTTGCTTTGCATTTTGGGGAAGCAACCACCTATTCTAGCTGCCACCCAACTACCCCCCCTCAACCACAATTAAATTTGCATTCATTAATGCCTAATTTAAACTCCTTAAATAGCCCCAAGAAACAATTACAGTTTCGGGCATCCATAGTCATGTGGTCTGTGTTCGAGGTTTAGTGTTATGGCAGATTTCTTCTATGATATCAGCTGACCTAGTTCTTCCTAACATTGCTGCTCTTTGGCTAGCTATTGTTCGCTCTACTCCAGCTATCCTTTCTGTGTGATTGTTTCTCTATGTAAAAGTCCTAATAGTCTTTCGTTAGTTTCTTTGATGACTTGATGGTCTGATGTAATAGAAAGTAAGAGATACAGAGAGAATGCTGACCTGATGGTTTGATATAAATATTTTACTACTTAATTTAATTATCTTCACGAAAAGAGAGAGAGAGAGAGAGAGAGAAATGAAAATGAAATGAAATGATATATTAACGTCTACAAAAGGCCAAAATGACCTATGAGACCATGAGTTACAATCATGTGTACGATGGTACAATTGTCTGGGCAAAATATGTAGCACAAAGCAAAATAAGAAAGGAAACTAAGTATGGCTATGTGTAAAACATAGAGCTCTAGCTAGTAACAATGAGCAGAACGGCCCGAAATAGGGTTGGAACGGACAGGAACGGGGCTAGGAACAGGCAAGAACATTCCATGGGCATTTCGCTAGTAGACACATGCCGGAACGCGTTAATCCGTTCCTAAGGCCCAGAATGGGCATTCCCTCTTTCTTGTCAGAGTGCAGCGGTGCGGAAGCGTAGGACTGAGAGAGAGAGAACGCAGAGAGAGAAGGGAGAGAAAGAGACAGTGGACGATGAAGATCTGCTGTATAAAGAATGCTGAATACAAAGATATACACGGGCGCAGTGCGCTGGACTGCGTGTCTCCACCTCGACGATGCAACCTGCTGTCCACCTCGAAGTCTGCTGCAGTCTGCACTGTCTGCTGTCTGAAATCTGTGAACAGAGACAGAATCTGCGCGCCACCGGTCTGTAATCTGCGTCAGAGAAGTGTGTTAGACTGCTGAGACTGTCGGGTATAAGTAGCCGAGAACTGCCTGGAAAATAGGGCGCCAGAAATGCCCAGCAGCCGACTGCCTGCTGCAGGTCGGACTGCCACGTGGCAGTCCGACTGCATGCAGTCCGACTGGACTGCACCAGGCTGAAACCTCCTGCCTGGCTGTGATCTCTCTAACACCCCCTCTCAGAGCCTGGGCAGGGCAGAAGCCTGAGGGATCTGGAATGTCTCCGAAGCAAAGCCTGTGGAAGCGCCTTCGTAAACAAATCCGCAAGATTGTCCTCCGTCTTGCAGTACTCCACAGTGATGGTCTCATCCAGAAGCTTTTCTCGGATGAAATGGTACTGGATCTCAATGTGCTTCGTCCGGGCATGAAAAACAGGGTTCCTTACCAAGGCAATGCAACTCTCATTGTCACATCGCAGCAATGTAGGACGAGTCTGGGGACACCCAACCTCCTCCAATAATCTCCGAAGCCACACAACCTCGCATGTGGTGGAAGACGCGGCCCGATACTCCACCTCAGTAGACGAAAGGGCTACCGTGGGCTGCTTCTTGCTACTCCATGAAATAACACATGCACCCAAAGTAAAACAGTGACCTGTAGTAGACCGCCTGTGGTCCACGTCACCGGCCCAATCCGAGTCGCTCCAACCTGCAAGTACAAGATCTGACCCATCTGTCCCTGCGGGATAATGAATCCCCAAATCAGACGTCCCCCTTAGATACCGAAGTATCCTCTGAGCAACCTGCCAATGCACCGTCTTAGGTTCACTCATGAACCCTGCCAAGAGCCCAACAGCAAAACATAGATCAACCCTCGTGTTGAGAAGCCAAATCAAGGACCCAATCAATTGTCGATAGCGGGACGCATCCGCCAAAGGAGAAGCTGAATGGGAAGTGGCCTTCCAGTTAGATCCATAGGAGTCGAGAGGGCCCAACAATCCTCCATCTCAAAAGACACCAAAAGCTCCTGTACATATCTCTGTTGAGAGATAAAGATCCCCCTCTGAGACTGATAAATCTCATGGCCCAAAAAGAAATGGAGTAGACCCAAATCCGTCATCTCGAACGTCCAATGTAAAGCTGACTTCGTCTCCTGGACCTGCTGTGCATCATCACCTGTGACAATCAAATCATCAACATATAATACAAACAACACACAACCATCCTCGAAAGTGTGAACATACAGCTGCGGATCGGCCTTGGACCGCCGATAACCCAACTGAGACTGGAGGAACGAATCAATCTTCTCGTTCCATGCACACGGAGCCTGCTTGAGGCCATACAAGGCCTTCTTCAACCTGTAGACTTTCCCATCTGAAGAACCAAAGCCAGGAGGCTGCTCAACATAGATCTCCTCCTTCAAATCACCATTCAGGAAGGCCGACTTCACATCCAACTGATAAACAGGCCATCTCCTATGGCCAGCCAAAGCAAGAACAGCTCTAATGGTCGCCATACGAGCTGTGGGGGCAAAAGTGTCATGACAGTCAATACCTGGGCGCTGTGCAAAACCTTTAGCAACAAGGCGAGCCTTGTGCTTATCCAAAGTACCATCACTAAGGTATTTGGTCTTGAAGACCCACTTGACTCCAATCACCTTCTTCTTCGGGGGGCGGGGCACGAGTGACCAAGTGCCATTCCTCTCAATAGCCTCCAACTCAGCTTCCATAGCTTTCTTCCATGGTGCGGACTGTAAAGCCTCCTTCACGGAGGTGGGCTCTCGATCCTGCATAACACGAGTCATCAAACAATAGTTGGAGCAAACAAGCTCCGTAGAATGTGCCTGGTGCCTCCATGACCGCCGCGGACCATCCTGCGGTCCCCACTCCTCACGAACCCCCTCGATCCCTGAATCACGGAGTGTGTCACGGGCCCAGCGTGGAGGAGGCTGAACCTCCCCCCGTCGTTCTCCATCAACAGAAGACTCTGGAATATCCACCGGTGGTAACTCCTCAGAGGTGTCCGGTGGAGCAGTAGACTCTGTGTCAGAAACAGAATCATAATCAAAAGGCACGGGCTCCAATGGAACTGTAGAAGGAGCCCAACTCTCCCCTGGATCTCCAAGAATGGAATGCTCCTCACCCGTTGAAGTTACCGGAACCTCCACAAACCGCACATCACGGCTAGTGTACACATCTCGCTTGACGGGATCATACAGTCGGTAGCCTTGGGACTGGGAGCTGTAGCCAACAAATACCTGTTTTCGGGAAGCCGCTTCAAATTTATCACGGTGAGCCTTGGGAATGTGAACATAGACATCACACCCAAAGACCCGAAAGTAAGAAACATCTGGCTTCGTTCCAAAATAAGCCTCAAATGGGGTCATCCCTTCCACGGCCGAAGTAGGGGATCGATTAAGGATGTGAACTGCAGTAGCCACAACCTCGGCCCACAGAACCTGAGAGGTCTGTCGGTGCTCCATCATGGTGCGAGCCATCTCGATCACACTGCGGTTCTTCCGTTCAAGAATACCATTTTCTTGAGGAGTATTAGTATTGGCAAACTCCTGGTGAATTCCTCTATCTGCACAAAACCGAGCAAACTCATTAGACACAAATTCACCTCCCTTGTCGGATCGCAAGGTCTTCAACTTCCGGCATGATCGGTTCTCCTCAAAGAGAACCCAATCCTTGAAGTGCGAGAAAGCTTCTGACTTTAATGCCAAAAAGTAGGCCCATGTCATCCTGCTATAGTCATCCACGATCAGCATGAAGTACGAGCTCCCACGCAGGGACTCATTCCTCATAGGGCCACATAGATCCGTAGATACTAGCTCCATCGGGGAAGTAGACCGCCGCGAAGCTGTGTGGGAAATGGCATCCCTATGCTGCTTCCCCCGAATGCAGGAGACACATGGCTGCTGGCTCACCACTATATCCGGCAACCCTCGAACAAGCTGTCCATGTGACGCCCTCCGAAGATAGTCATAGTTCAAGTGACCAAACCGAGCATGCCATAATTCTGACTGTGACTGTGAGGTAAGAAGAAGAGTAGAGAGGGCAGTGGAAGACTTCAGTTTATAAATGCCGTTCTCCTCATATCCGGATGAGAGAATCTTCCTCGATCCACGATCAAGGACTCGCACCGTAGAACTGTCAAACTCCACCAAAAGACCAAGGGAGCAAATCTTATGAACTGAAAGGAGATGGTATCCTAATCCTGGTACATGCAAAACCTCTGAGGTATGGGTACCACCTCGTCCATCCGGAATAAGCTGCATCTTACCCCGATCTGCAATAGAAACTGAAGAGCTGTCTCCAATGAGAATCTGCCCATGCGAGGGTCGCAGTTGGGCAACACCATCTGATGAAGGAGTCATGTGCCGTGAGGCACCACTATCAACAATCCACTCTCGAGCCTGGGGATCCGTCATCGCAGCATCAGAAGCATTCGGTGAAGCGTCCTCAATGACAGCTAGATGAAGAAATGCAGCCGATGAGGGTGCAGCCACCGCTTCAAAATCCTTAGTATCCTTCTTCTTGGTGTCCTTCGTGTCTTTGTCAGGGCAATCCTTCTTCCAATGGCCAGTCTTTCCACAAATATGGCATGTGGAGTCTTTGTCCTTGTCCTTCTTGGACTTGTTATCCCCCTTTTTCTTCTTTTGGTCCTTTCCCTTCTTCTGAGAGGCTTGACCTATCAGCGCCTCCGACTTGGAAGCATTCCGTCCCTTTAACTGTTTCTCTTGGTCCAAAACCATAGGAACCAACTCTTCCCAGCGAAGAGTAGACTCTCGCCCCGAAGCAATAAGGACAGAGTAAAATGTACCGAATCGTGGCGGCAACTGGGATAATAGTGTGATCGCCATGTCTTCGGAGAAAATCGGCTTCCCCGCATTCTGAACCTGCATCTGTAGCTGCCTTAGCTTGTTAATGTGTTTCCGTAGCGAAGAAGACTTATTGACGGACAAGGTCCGCATCTGTACCTCCAAAGAAACCCTCTTCATCAAGGTCATCCGATTGTACATTTGATCAAGCTCCAGCCATATCTCCCGAGCCACCGTCAAGTGCTCAATGTGAGCGATCACGGCTGTAGTGCATGATAGAAAGAGAAAGGATCGAATCCTGGCATTCAGTTTGTCCCAATGAGACTGGGCCTTGGCCAACTCCGCACGAGCATCGGAAGAGAGTTTGGACTCATCTCTTACCGAGGGCCGGTCAATCTCCTCCTGTACCAACTCCGCCAAATCATAGGACTCAAGGTTGGCCAACATCATGACGCGCCAAATGCGGTAGTTGTCGCCGTCGAGCTTCTGATCTGTAGGAAGAGCTGGTAATACAGGCACCTTCCGGTCCATAATCGCCTGGAACTCCAAGTCCATCTCTGTAGACATCTTCACCTGCAATGCCTTCACAAACGCAAAAGCAGCCCCCTCTGACTGGGAAAACTCAGCCTGCTAAGGCTCTTCCGCGTCCTGAAGCTTCTTCACCCGCCGGAGGCAATGAAAAAGCAAAACCTGCACTTGTAGGCTGAAAACTCAAACTTCCTCCGCGTCAAACAGCAGTAAACAGCAGCAAATCCACCACCTGTACTCCTTTCCTCTGCGCCCACACTCGTTTCAGCCTTGTTCCAAGGCGCAGCCCTCCTGTCTGCCCTTAAACGCAAAAAAACGCAAATTTGTGTCGCAATGAAAACTCCTCTTCAGGTCGATTCTGTGCTCAGTCAGCCCTAAAAAACTGCTCTGATGCCCATGTCAGAGTGCAGCGGTGCGGAAGCGTAGGACTGAGAGAGAGAGAACGCAGAGAGAGAAGGGAGAGAAAGAGACAGTGGACGATGAAGATCTGCTGTATAAAGAATGCTGAATACAAAGATATACACGGGCGCAGTGCGCTGGACTGCGTGTCTCCACCTCGACGATACAACCTGCTGTCCACCTCGAAGTCTGCTGCAGTCTGCACTGTCTGCTGTCTGAAATCTATGAACAGAGACAGAATCTGCACGCCACCGGTCTGTAATCTGCGTCAGAGAAGTGTGTCAGACTGCTGAGACTGTCGGGTATAAATAGCCGAGAACTGCCTGGAAAATAGGGCGCCAGAAATGCGCAGTCGGCTGCATTAAATGCAGCCGACTGCCTGCTGCAGGTCGGACTGCCACGTGGCAGTCCGACTGCATGCAGTCCCACTGGACTGCACCGGGCTGAAACCTCCTGCCTGGCTGTGATCTCTCTAACATTTCTATGGTTGAGTGCCAACACCCCCTCTTTTCCCTTTGTGAGTTGTGCATATTCTCTGTTTGTGCATAGCAGATGTATCCCCACAGCCACACATGTTTGGAAGAGATTGGCAATTCTCTACCATATCCAAACATTTGGGCATCATCTATCTCTTGAGTTGAAGCTATGACAACTCTCTATGGCAAATTTCCCTACAATCAAGGATCACATCCACAAGATGGAGGAGATTCAGGACAAGCTTGCATCCCTTGATAAGGACTGGACCTAGCTACCACACTTCTCTCACATCTTCCATCACCAACATATGATGTGTTTTACACCGGTCTTCTCACCTCTCGTATATGGGAGACTATCATTTGGGAGGAGCTAGTCCCATTGGTGCTTGAGCAGGATGTGTGTCATAGGGAGACTGATTTTGGCAGAGCTTGTGCACATAATCGTACTTTTGCGGCATTATCCACAAGTGCAAGACAAGCCAAGCACAAGAAAGAGAAGAGGAAGAATTTGAAGTCACTTTCAAACTCTGATACATATTTTTTGGGAAAGTGGAGAGGGTACCCCACATGTCCCCATTAAGGGAAGACCTTTCACCCAAAGGATAAGTCCTAGAAGAAATACCCTCATCTCCATCCAAGACCAAAGGTTGGATCTACATTGGGATTCAAAGCCTTCATCTACCACAACTATCACTCGTGAGTGTATGTTCCTTCACATCCATGAGATGGAGAACCCTTCTTCCACAACTACCTTGTCTTCAGAGAAGCCTTAGCTTATTGACAATGGTGCTTTGAATCATATATATTTGTTGCAAGATCTTCATTCATCCATCTAAGGGTACAATCACTATTGATGACATCTCATTGGTGCCAATGGTGTTGGCACCTTGCATTTATTGTCTAACCATTCACTAAGCTCCATTTCAAAGGAGCTACATGTTCCGAACTTGGGCTTCCATCTTCTCTCAATTTATGGCCTTACTAGACTTTGGACATGTCACCTTCACCAAGCAAGCCATCTTTGTTGAGGATTCTTCTGCAACCACCCCTCGTATGGCAAGTTGGTAAGAGAAGGGACTATACATACTCCATTCCCCTTCCATTGCACAAGGCCCTCTAAGCCAAATTTCCATTGCCACACTTTCTCGATTGTGCACCATCTATCCATAGGCTCCATCCATCCCTAACCATCTCCTCTTGTGGTCCCCTCATACCTCTCATCTCTTTCAAAGGGGATGATATCGGTAATGTAATTGTGGATTCCCTCGACCTCTGTGTTTCAAAGGGGGATTCCCAAGGTCGTGAGAAGCTTCTTCAAGAATCAGAGTCTACTCTAAGCCTTTTGTTTATGTGATTATCTCTTTCCTTCGTCATTGAGCCACCATCCCTTGCTACTTGGCCTTGGTTCCTATTTTCTTTATGCAAGTTATGGTGCCTTCAATAGTTCCTTACTATTGTCTCACAGTTGAGTTAGAGGCTTGGCTCACCCTTCCCCGACTAGAGTTTTCTAGAGTGATCCATTTGAGGCCTCTCCATTTCCCATAGCCTGTGTTAACCTTTTGTTGAATCAAATTTTTATCTAGAGAGAGGTCTTGCTCCTTGGCTAGCATTCTTCATCAACAGACTTCATTAACATTGGCACTCTTCTTGTCACCCTCAGATCCATCTCTTCTTTGGTCTTTTGCCACATCCAAGATGAAACCAACCTTCCTTCTTGATTTGAGTGGTAAATAACCTAATTAAGCACTTAATTACAGAAACTAACAAATTCACAAAACTAAAATGCACACTTTACCATACAATCTTGGACATTGGACAGCCTATTGGTCCCAAAACTGACGTCCCTTGCGGTAATTTCTTTAACTTTTATTATAAATGGATGGAGTACAACTGAAATTCTTTAACCTCCTCCACTAATCCAAGTGCCTCTTGATGTCAACTAACCAATAAGCCTCCAAACCAATTCGCCCCTTGGTTTGCTTGGAAATTGGCCTTCACCTTCCTCCTTGAAAGACAAATTCAGCCCCAAATCTGATATTGGCTAGCTAGCCTCTTAAATCTCCCTGAAATTCTTCAATTTCAGCAGTTGAAATTCAAGTCCTAGGCCCTCAATTCTGAACACACATCTTGAGGCAGTTGTCAAAACCCTAATTTTTGCTGTGAATTAGAGTTTACAACAGAGTTTGACTGAAATCTCTTCCTTTGATGGCTCAAACTGCTAGAAAATGCTGAGATAACTTGAGAGATGGCTAGGGGATAAGAGAGAATGCTATAGAGAGAGAAATTTCAAAGTTTCATCACGAGAAACACTAAAAAACTGATGTTGCCCTACTCAAACAACCATGAAAGCTATCATCTACAACTTAGGACCACCAAAAAGACTACTATCACATCCTATATGTTGTCATCTACACCAAAAAGACCTTGGACTATCGTCACTACTCTTAAAGGGCTCCAAACTACTGTCACATGCTATAGGACTAATCCTTGGTGGCTGAAATCACATCACCAACCTCTCTTTCATCTCTAACAACCTCCTTTTCTCTCACAATGGTTGGAATATACTTCCACCAACCCCTAAAAACGTTTTTTCCACTTGCATGGGTAAGTTTTGCCAAGTGGCAACCCTTTAATCCCATTTTTCAACATTATCCAACTTATTAAATTAATGTTTAAAATATTAATTCTGAAAAGTAATTTAATAATTGTTCTAGTGCTTTAAAATTTAATTTCACCAGCCAATAATTAAATTGGCTAGGTCAATTTGTCTTCCAAGTATCCCTAAGCAATTATTAGCCATTAGATCGACATTAATCAAAAATTAATGCCTAGTCTCTAATGTCACCACCATTGTCAAGAAAAATGACGTGCCAGAGAGACAGTAGGGTTTGCGGGGTGAAACACAGAGTGTGTACAGCAAACACTGAGAAAGAAAAGAAACTCAGAAAAACACAATGATGATGTACTAAATCATGCTATAATGAGAAAAGCTAATACAGTGGAGCCAAAGCTTAGAAGATAATTGCACTGTCCTGTCTACATCAAGTGGCAGCACTTGTAGGGAGTTTGCACAGTGAAGGGAGTAAAACGCAGTCCTCCGACAGTAGGGATATCAAAGATGTATGCTAAAGGTGAAGGGCAACTATCAAGGAAGTAAAGCGCAATCCTTTGATGCCGTCTGAGTGAAGAAGAGTCATCACCAACTACAATCAGTCTCCAAAGGATGTCAGACAGTAGGACGACCACCAAAAAGCTGAAACGCCACGTGTAGAAGCCCAATAGCTGCAAAACGCAGCCTCCTGCAAGGTGTGGAGTGTCTACCGAAGCCAATCCAATGCCATGGGAAGATCCAATTGCCAAACGCAAGGTACATAGCCATAATAGATGACACCAAGTATAGAAGGCTGATGCCTGATGATGATGGAGCTGACACCAGCTGGGAGAAGTGACACCAGGTATGAGGAAGGTTCCAGAAGGTGAAAACACAGCCAAGTGTGGCCTCTATCCACCAAACGCAAATGCCAAAAGGAAGAAACACTGACCCCAAGGCTGATGTGATGACACCAAGTGGAAACAGACCCAAAACGCAAGGTAGGAGGGTCTAGATGATGACGCAAGCATGAGGATGATGACACCAACAATGTGGGAGCTGTCGCCAAGTGTGGAAGGCTGACGCATGCAGATCAAGAAGAAAGAAGTGTGGTTGGTGTGAAGAATGAGCAGTGAGTGTGGAGAAGGCCTATAAATAGGCATGCACAATCTAGGGTGGCTCCCCACTAATGTGGGCGCCCAACTGATACCCAAAAATGAGGGCATAGGCCCTTTTTGGGGCTGTCAATGCGAAACCCTAACTAAAGGTGATGAATTGAAGAAATGGTTTCTCAACACCCCCTCTCAGGCCCAAAAAGGGTTGGAGAAAGAGGAGCGAAGAGATGCAATACTACATGCGGAAAAATGCTCATGTAGCAGGTGCCACTTGGACAGTGTCCCTCGTAGGGAAATTGTTCACTTGCCCAAGCGCCCTAGTACAAAGATCATGAAATCATGCAATGCATAGGAGGTAGAGGATCCCTAAGATCAAAGATTTTCACATGAAAGGTAAACTACAATAAAGAACAGTAAATATGTTGGGTATCTCACACACCTTACTTACGCCTACGCTCATATGGGAGTGTGCGGGTGATCACTAGGACACTGGGGCACTTTTTACTCTCGGTAGGAGAGGTTTTTTCCCCCAGATTATGTGTACTATTTTGTATGTGCTTGTGGTGCACACTTACGGGCACTTACTGTGTTCGGGTGTGAACAGCCCCTTATAACCCTAAGGTATAAGGGTTATCATTTGTACTTTCAGCTAACACTCTATTCAGTACTATTGCATTGGGTGTCGTGCTCAACTCTATCTCTCACTCTCACACTGTCTACTGCACTTCAGCTGCACCTCGATCCTCTCCCATCTGACATTTGGTATCAGAGCTCAGCTCTGAGCTCAGCTTCTGCAGCACACGCCAGTCCTGCTCCAGCGTCAGACGTCACGACAGCACAGGTACAACCTGTCGTCAGTTCTGTCAGCAGTCAGGCGCTGTTCCACAGAGCTGCCTCAGCACAGTACAGCTCGTGGTCAGCCTCCACCAGTACCCTGCCCGTCAGCAGTCATCCACGTCAACAGTAGTCCACGTCAGCAGTCGTCTGACAGCAGCTCGCGAGCAGCACCACTAGTACGCCAGGGCCCGTTTCCTGCAAACATCCGTCAGCAGCTCGCGAGTATTGCGACCAGTTTCGTGCAGGCGGAGTCAACGCCTGCTCGCGACGTGCTTCACGCTGCCTGCCCTGTCTACGCGCAGCCCGCCTGCCCATCACGACTCGTCAGCCAATCAGACGACCTGCTCCCGCCTGCCCGCCAGTCTACGTCACGTCAGCAGCTCGCGACGTGCTGCACGCCCAGGTAAAATTTTCAAAATTATTGTCATTCCAGCCCAGAATAAAATTCTGGAAGCGGCGGTTCACACGCGGTTGGCACAGATCTACTGGAAAAGGAAAATTCATGCAAATTTCTGGACTGAATGGTCAGAAATTTTGGGGCTTTTGTGTATTTGGAGGACAGATGCATTTAAACTGCTGATACAGTCACAGAACGACTGTTTTTGACAGAGATTTTGGCAAAATTTTGGGGCTTTTGATGTTTTAGTGCTGCTGAGCACTAATTGCACCTTGGGAAGCGTGCATCAGTGACAGTTTTTTTTTGACAGAGTACCCTTTGCACATTAATTGCAGACTTGTGTTTGCTGCAATTTCTGGAAATTTGCAGATTTCCAGCCCGTACTGCATTGACATTGCTCTATTACCTTTTGGGAAATAATGGCAAATCAGGGAGGAGATGTATTCACCTATGTGTCTAAGGAAGACCGATTGGATGGGAACAATTATTCCCTTTGGTCTTTCATGATGAAGAATGTATTAGTGGCCAAAAATTTGTGGGATTATGTCAGTGGAGAGGAAGCACGACCGGGAGTTGTGGCTCCCGCTACTCCTCCTCCAGGAGGACGTGCAAGAGGGCAACCTCAGCCCCCTCCACCTCACCCCGCTCAGCCACTTCCCCCAAGAACTGCAGCTCAGAAAACTTGGGATACACGGGATGCACAGGCTATGTCGCTGATTGCATTGGCAGTTCAGCGTTCTATCATTCCTCATATTCGTTCAGCAGCTTCTTCACAAGAAGCTTGGTTGATATTGGAGCAGATGTTTGCAGGAAAGAATGAGACTCGCATCTCTTTCTTGAAGAAAGAGCTAGAGACTCTAAAGATGAATGAGGGTGATTCTATGCAGGATCATCTCAACAAAATTCAGGACTTGCGGGAGCAACTCATGAATGTGGATGAGTACTACTCAGATGCGCAGCTGATTTCTACGACATTGAATTCACTGCCTCCCTCTTACTTGGCTTTTCATACTGCCTTGAACCTCACTATGAGGATTTCGAAAGAGCCCATCACTTTCATTCAGCTTGTCAGTTTGCTTCTAGAGGAGGAGCAAACTAGACGGAACAGTGGTGTGGATGGTATAGCCTCTGAGCAGGCTTTTATGTCAAGGCAGAAGGGTAAAAACAGCCAAGGGAAAAATGCTTCGCAGAGTTCTGGTAGTAGTAACACTTCACAGACAAGTCAGAAACAGGGGAGCACGCAAGCCAAGAAAGGAAAATGCCATTACTGCAAGAAGCCTGGCCACTACATCACTGAGTGCAGGAAGCGCATCGCCAAAGAAAAGAAGGAGGAGTCAGGGATGTCTGTTTCTGCAGCTCCTTCCACTGCTAGTGAGTCCGCGTCCTTTGTTGCAGACAGGGACTATTGTTTTTACACTTGCAGTTATGATGTCTCTTGGGCTGATAGAGCATTTAGCTCTACAGAGGATGCTGACACTTGGTTCTTTGACAGTGGTGCTTCACGGCATATCACATCTCGTAGAGATTTGTTTGCTTCTCTTGGTGCACCTCCCGTTGGGAAGTCTGTTCAGTGTGCTAATAATGCATCATACCCTGTTCGTGGTATTGTGGAGATTCAGCTTAGAGCCATTGATGGCTCTATTCTCCGCCTACAGGATGCTTTGTATGTGCCTGGCATTAAGAAGAATCTGCTTTCCATTTCTTCTATGGCACGTTGTGGTTTGCAGGTCACCTTTGATGATGACCGTTGCATGGTCCGTGACAAGGAACACATGACATTGGTCTTGACAGGTTCTCTGTGTCATGGGTTATATGAGTTGGATGCTCTTTCGGTAGATCAGTCTGCATATTTGACATCCACTCTTACTCCTGCTATGTTAGAGGCAGAGTTATGGCATGCTCGTTTGGGGCATGTAAACTATGGCAGCTTGATGCTATTACAGCGTACTCAGATGTTGGATGGATTACCTCTCTTGGAGAGACCTCCTGAGCATTTATGCGAGGGTTGCATTTTGGGGAAAATGCATCGTTTCTCTTTTCCCCGTGATGTTGCTTTTAGAGCAACAGCCAGATTGCAGCTTGTGCATTCGGATGTTTGTGGGCCCATGCAGACACAGTCATTGGGTGGTTGTTACTATTTTGTAACATTTATTGATGACTTTACACGTTTGTGCTGGGTCTACTGCTTGAAAAAGAAGTCAGAAGTGTATGATGCATTTTTGGCTTTCAGTGCACTTGTGGAAACTCAGTCTGGTTGCAAGATTAAGACTCTCCGTTCGGACCGAGGGGGGGAATACATGTCCTCTATGCTGAATTCTTATTTGCAGCAGAAGGGCATTATCCATCAGTACACTACTGCATATACTCCACAGCAGAATGGGGTAGCAGAGAGGAAAAATCGGTCACTCATGGAGATGGCCAGATGTATGCTGAAGGCAAAGAGTTTGCCTCATAGTTTTTGGATGGAAGCAGTCATGTGCGCTTGCCACATTTTGAACAGATGCCCTACCAAGGCCTTGAAAACCGTCACACCTTTTGAGGCTTGGCACAGCCGCAAACCTTCTGTTGGCCACTTCCGTACTTTTGGGTGTCTTGCATATGCCCATATTCCACAGGTACTTCGAAAGAAGTTGGACAACAAGGCTGTAAAATGCATCTTTATGGGATATAGCAGCGAAAGCAAAGGCTACAGACTCTATGATCCCGTGACCAAGAAGGTTTTTGTCAGCAAGGATGTTGTATTTGATGAAAAATCAGAATTATCCTTGGCTGGTTTTGATACATATCAGGCTGCCCGTGATGTCTTTGAAGGGCTGCTGCCCATCACATTTGGTGATTCAGCTGGTACTTCAGCAAATGAACCTAATGTTCAGCCAGCTGCTCCTATGGAACATGCAGTAAATCAGCACATTGCTGAAACTGAAATTCAGCAGGAACTTGTACACAGTCAGGAAGCAAGACAGGTGCCTAGATGGTACACGCAGACTATGAGAGATAGTCATTTGGAAACACCCTTGGCTGGTCGTACTCGAAGGCAAACTCGACTGCATGATTCAGCACATTCCATGGAGTTGGTTATGGCAGCATGTACTCATGATAATGAGGAGCCTGAATGTTTTGAGGATGCACGACATAGTGTGCATTGGATGGCAGCCATGCAAGCTGAATTGGATTCTATTCATAAGAATCATACTTGGGATTTGGTGTCTTTGCCAGTTGGCAAGCGTGCCATTGGTACGAAATGGGTCTACAAATTGAAAAGGAATGCAGATGGATCCATAGATAAGTACAAGGCACGGCTGGTAGCTAAAGGCTACGCACAGAAAAAGGGCATTGACTATGAGGAGACCTTTGCTCCTACCTCCCGTATGACGACCATTCGGTCTATGATTGCCTTGGCTGCACATTTTGGTTGGAAAGTGCATCAGCTGGATATAAAGACTGCATTCTTACATGGGGAACTTCAGGAAGAAGTGTATGTACAGCAGCCCATTGGTTTTGCAGTTGAAGGCTCAGAAAATTTAGTATGCAAGCTGAAAAAAGCTCTATATGGTTTGAAACAAGCTCCACGAGCTTGGTACGCAAAGATAGATGCCTTCTTGCTTAGTCAGGGGTTTGTAAACAGCCCATCTGAGTCTACCCTTTATGTACACAAAGAGGGGGGATCCATGCTGATTTTGTGTCTATATGTAGACGACCTTTTGCTCACTGGAACACGTGCTGATCAGATTTCAGCATTCAAAAATAATTTACAGCAAACTTTTGACATGTCTGACTTGGGTATTTTGCACTATTACTTGGGCATCCAGTTTGTACATGATGCTAGAGGCATTGGATTATGTCAGTCAAGGTACATTGGGCAACTTCTTGAGAAGTTTGGCTTACAGGATTGCAAGCCAGTTTGTACACCCATGGAACCTGGGCTCAAACTGTCATTACATGATGACAGTGATTTGTTTGATATCCATACTTATGCTCCAGCAGTGGGATGTCTCATCTATCTATGCCACACTCGGCCAGACATACAGTTTGCCGTTTCAGTTTTGAGCAGGTACATGCATCAGCCTCGTATGTCGCATTGGCAAGCTGTGAAGCGTGTGTTTCGTTACTTGCAGGGTACTAGAGCTCTTGGATTGCTTTATGCCAAGGGGGGACCACTGCAGTTACATGCTTACAGTGACTCTGATTGGGCTGGTGATTTTGATACTCGTCACTCCACTAGTGGCAATTGTTTCTTTCTTGGCTCGTCATGCATTTCTTGGCTTAGCAAGAAACAATCCACTGTTGCCACGTCGTCATGTGAAGCTGAGTACAAGGCAGCCTTCACTACTGCAGTTGAGTGCGTATGGCTTAGACGCTTACTTGCTGATTTGGATGTATCTGTTACGGAGCCTACTCCTTTATATACTGACAGTCAGAGTGCCATTGCAGTGGCACGGAACCCTGTGTTTCATGCTCGCACGAAACACATAGAGATTCACTACCACTTTGTCAGAGAGAGGCTACGTGCAGGTGATATCAGCCTTGTCTACTGTCCTACCACCAGCAATGTGGCAGACATCTTCACCAAAGCTCTTCCACGAGACAAATTTGAAGCATTTCGCGATGCTTTGAATTTGACGCCCTTTGGTGGCGGATGATCCTTGTACACTTGATCACTCTTCACTCCAGGGGGGTTTGTTGGGTATCTCACACACCTTACTTACGCCTACGCTCATATGGGAGTGTGCGGGTGATCACTAGGACACTGGGGCACTTTTTACTCTCGGTAGGAGAGGTTTTTTCCCCCAGATTATGTGTACTATTTTGTATGTGCTTGTGGTGCACACTTACGGGCACTTACTGTGTTCGGGTGTGAACAGCCCCTTATAACCCTAAGGTATAAGGGTTATCATTTGTACTTTCAGCTAACACTCTATTCAGTACTATTGCATTGGGTGTCGTGCTCAACTCTGTCTCTCACTCTCACACTGTCTACTGCACTTCAACTGCACCTCGATCCTCTCCCATCTGACAAAATAGGATGAACTGGAGAACCCGAAACTCAACCTCAGGAGAGAAGCCACTAGCTCCGTGCATCCATGCTGGAAGGAAGACAAAGGCCTCGTCACCAAGTCACAGCTAAACCTCCAAGATCCCGATCGAGATGGTACCTGAAGATCCTGGGTATCAATAGAAGAGATAATGGCTCGAAGACAACCACCCCAAGAAAGTAGAGGATGGGTGAAGAACTTCATGTGGAGAAGGTTCCCCCTCTGAGGTGGGAGGTGGAGGGACCCCTGCTGAAGTCAAAGAAGAAGTAGATGCCCCCTCTCGGGGCAAAGAAATGACATCCCCCTCTGAATCCCCCTCTAATGTAGATAGGGAATCCAAAAACTCATGGATCACGAACTCCGAAATGTCTAAGGATGAAGGAAGTGACGCCAGTCATGCCGAAGGTATTTGGGGTGGTGAACTCCCAGAGGTGGCCTCTCGAACCTGAGTAGGCAAGGGTGGGGCTCAGAATGAGCAAGAGGTGGGTGATAGTCGTTGTCTCTCAGTGGAGCAGACTGGGTAGTCGAAAAAGAGGAAGGAGTCGAGTAGCCATTTATTGTCTCTCAAAGGAGCGGACTATCGAGGAGACGGTATCCAACAATCACTATCTCGCGAGGGAGCGAACTACAAATCCGTAGGTCATGGAAGCCACACTACCTAAAAATAAGTGGGAGGAGACTATCGTTGGCATTGCAACAATCTCCAAGAGGTCGTGGCGCCTGTCGATCCTCCTTTTGCTAAAAAGGACTTAGTGCGCATCGGATGCATCTAATTGCCTTGAGCATAGTATTCTGATAGCCGATGCAGAACGATCTCTGTGGCCCAAAAAGGAGAGGTGGCACAAGGAGTGCCGAGTTGAAGACGCATATACTCCGAAGGAGTAGGGAGCGAAGGTCAAAGGCAGCAAGCAGCGGTGGTGTGTCTGGTGATGCCACAATAGGAGCACCCAGTGGTATGTCCATCTGCCTGTGGAGAAGTCATATCATCATTGGAGTGTTCACCTAGAAAAGAGAGGGAGGGTGGGAGAAGAGGAAAAGGATATCTCCCAATGATGCAGCGGAAGATGTGGGGTAGTCAAAAGAAGATGCCAAACCCGCAACCTATCTTTGCCTTCTCTAATGCAAAGGATCTTTGAAGCTCTCTGAACACCTCCGACTCTATTACCATGTCGAGAAAAACAAGGTGCCAGAGAGTCAATGGGTTTTGCAAAGGTGAAACACATAGTGTATACGGCAAACACTGAGAAAGAAAAGAAACTCAAAAGAACACGATGGTGATGCACTGAATCATGCTATAATGAGAAAAGCTGATACAATGGAGCCAAAGCTCAAAAAATAACTGCACTGTCTTGTCTGAATCAAGTGGTAGCACCTGTAGGGAATCTGCACAGTGAAGGGAGCGAAGCGTAGTCCTCCGACAGTTGGGATATCAAAGATGTGTGCTGAAGGTGAAGGGTAGTTGTTGAGGGAGCAAAGAGCAATCCTTTGATGCCGTCTGAGTGAAGGAGAGTGATCACAGCTACAATCGGTCTCCAAAGGATGTCAAACAATAGGACGACCACCAAAAAGCTTAAACGCCATGTGTAGAAGCCCAGTAGCTGCAAAACGTACCCTCCTGCAAGGTGTGGAGTGTCTATCAAAGCTGATCCAATGCCAAGGGAAGATCCAACCGCCAAACACAAGGTGCATAGCCAAAATAGATGACACCAGGTGTAGAAGGCTTAAGCCTGATGAGATGGAGCTGACACCAGCTGGGAGAAGTGACGCCAAGTATGAGGAAGGCTCTAGAAGGTGAAAACGCAACCAGGTGTGGCCTCTATCCACCAAACACAGATGCCAGAAGGTGTTAGCAGCTATTAGTCAGCTCATGGTGTGAGTCTGTGTGCAGAGGCTGGGCATTTTATGTAGCATTTTATGCAGTATTTTATGGCACATTTTTGTGGCCATTTATGATGTACTTTTAGCATTTATTGCTGGCCGACCAGCATTAAATGCTGGCCGACCTGCATTTTATGCTCCCCACTTTTGTGGCTATTTATAGGGCTCCTCCTCCACAGTCTTTTGTACTTCAGCCATCAGTGGAGATCCTTCTGGGAGAGAGGAGCCGGTGCTGAGGAGCCCACGCAACCAGTGACTCACCGTTGTATGCTGCTGTCTCGTGTTCGATATGGATTCCATTTCCCGAGCATACATCTGAGTTCTCATCTGTCTACTGTATTCATTCTTTCTTCTGTCTTGTGTTTCAGCATTTATTTCAGCATATTCTTTACGCTTCCATTGCTGCACCACTTCTGACATGGTATCAGAGCTCAGGCTGCAACCTATTTGTGCTGTGTTTTCTTGCTGATTTCAGGATTTACACCCTTCTTGCTGATCAGCCAGCTGTCCTTCCTGCTGGCGACTGCTGATTTGCTGCTGGCGACAGTGATTCAGCATTTGCGTTTTGCGTTTTTCTGGACAGATTTGCGTTTACTGCTGTTCCACTCTTTGCTGCCCGTGTTTCCTTCATCAAACTACTGGCAACAATCTTTAGCCCCTGTTTATTCAGTTTGCAGCCTGCGTTTTGCTGTTTACAGCATTATTTTTGCCTGTTTTTCTGATTATTCAGGCCGTTTTTGCTGGTTTTGGCAGTTTTTGACTGATTTTTTCACTTTGTGCAGCAGCTTTTGGCTTATTCTGGTCAGCCTTTGGGTTATATTGCATGTGAACTCACTATTTTTGGTGTTTTTGGTTGCGTTTTGGCTGTGCTCACTCTCCAAACGACCTTCTTTTCTTCTACTTCTCTTTTCTACCTCCTGTAGGACGTCTCCTGAAGTATGGCAAAAGTTGCAGCAGATGTACGAGGCACCTTCCACCATGCGGGCCGTCACACTTTATGGCCAGCTCCAGCAGATGAAGTTTGAGCCGAAAGATACTATTCAGTCTTTTCTTCTTCGTGTTACGCAGGTACAGGACCAGCTTCGGCACATGCAATCTGCTCTTCCCGAGGTCCATCTTGTCGGGACGGTTCTCTACAAGCTCCCCCCGGAGTTTGATGGAGTGGCCAATGCTTTGCGGGTGCAGACATCATCGACTCCTGTCAGTTTTACACATATGACCTCGATGCTTCTTGAGCATGAGGCATCCTTGAGATTACAGGGGCGGCTTCCGGCACATTATGGAGGTGAGGCTTATGTAGCTTCAAAGAGGGGTGACGGGAAGAAGAAGTCAAAGGCCCAGTGTTACCACTGTGGCAAGAAGGGACATTTGCGAAAGGACTGCAAGAAGTTAGCGGCTTCCAAGAAGAAGGAGCAGAAGACGAAGCGGGATGCTGACTCTACCGATGAGTCCTCTCCTTCTTCAGACTCCGACTCCGATCCTCCGACCAAGGGGAAGTCCAAGGCGCGGAAGGGATCCTCTTCTTCGGATCGCGGGAAGGGCTTGGTTGCCCCTTCCTCGGCTGCTTTCTAGTGGTGGTGATGAGGTCATCCCTCACGACTCTCTTATGCCAGAGAGGGAGTGTGAGCGGGTGTTGGTGGGGCTGCAGTGCCTCATCTATATTTTGATATCGATGCACAGGATCCAGAGAGGGATGTCCCTGACGCATCGACGGTATCTGGCAGTGAAATCCTAGAGACTGGAGTTGATTTCTGGGTTCTTGATGAGCTGTTCTTCTTGACAGAGAGCGAGAGGCTTTCGTCTGGAGCTCACAAGAGGGGACACTTTGGTGGTTTGGCCAAAGGCGGGGAATCCATGGTCACATGTTCAGAGACATGTTTGGCAGATTGGCTTTGTCTGTCCTGAGTGACATAGGTGACATTACACAGAGAGCTACTATGAGTCTTCTCTATTTTCAGGTGGTGTTGGTACGATCGACATCGACATCAAATACTCTCCGAGGCATCTTGGTGGTGGGCTGGCCACTCACCGCTTGGACATCCATGGTCCTTCTGGTGTTTCTTTGTTGTGTAGTTTATGATTCTCCATCATTGTACTATTTTATTGTATCAGATCCCACATGATCTGAGAGAGGGTGTTAGCAGATATTAGTCAGCTCATGGTGTGAGTCTATGTGCAGAGGCTGGGCATTTTATGTAGCATTTTATGCAGTATTTTATGGCACATTTTTGTGGCCATTTATGATGTACTTTTAGCATTTATTGCTGGCCGACCAGCATTAAATGCTGGCCGACCTGCATTTTATGCTCCCCACTTTTGTGGCTATTTATAGGGCTCCTCCTCCACAGTCTTTTGTACTTCAGCCATCAGTGGAGATCCTTCTGGGAGAGAGGAGCCGGTGCTGAGGAGCCCACGCAGCCAGTGACTCACCGTTGTATGCTGCTGTCTCGTGTTCGATATGGATTCCATTTCCCGAGCATACATCTGAGTTCTCATCTGTCTACTGTGTTCATTCTTTCTTCTATCTTGTGTTTCAGCATTTATTTCAGCATATTCTTTACGCTTCCATTGCTGCACCACTTCTGACAGAAGGGAGGAACACTGACGCCAAGGCTGATGTGATGACGCCAAGTGGAAACAGACCCAAAACGCAAGATAGGAGGGTCTGGATGATGACACCAGGTATGAGGATGATGACGCCAAGTATGAGGATGATGACACCAATAGTGTGGGAGCTGTTGCTAGGTGTGGAAGGCTGATGCATCCAGACGAAGAAGGAAGGAGCCACCAACTACCAACCTTGATATCCTCCAAAAGGGGTGTGGGGGAAATGGAGAGATTGGAGATGGAGTGGAGGGGTATCTGATGACAGGAGAGAGGTGAAGAATGAACAGTGAGTGTGGAAAATGTATGAAAAGGTAGCCTAAATAGGCCATCTTACTGAAGGTGATGAACTGAAGAAATGGTTTCTCAACGACCACCAATATTAGTGGCCAATAAATTGATCTAGGCCAAAATCTAACACCGAGTACCACCTAGTATACCTGTCAAGCATAACTTATTACTGTTGAGAATCAGAGTTTGCAACAGTAGAATGTGTGCACAAGAGGGAGAAGAGAGCTCAAGGTACAAGAATGAAATCTTGCTTACTAAGTTGCTTAGAGTACAACTTGGATACACTCTCTTACAAATGATAATGACCCATAGGCTGTTTATATAGCCCTTTGCCAGCTAGGGTTAGGGTTTCCCCTGCCCCTAGGGCTATTCACACTCATCTGCCCTTATACTCCCTTGCTTACAGTGGGTTTCTATGCCCATCTTCTAACACCCCCCTCAATGCCAAGGTGGCATTGGATTACAAGGCATGTAAGAGATTTCCCCCCTTTTTGGAATGCCTTTATAAATCAAGCTTACAAGGTTGTTTTAGGTAGATGATTTAAATAGTCAAAACAGTCGATCTTCAAATGAATTGGAGACATAGTTGGCCACCAATTCTTTGGGTATTTCAGGAGTGTTGGGGCATTTACTAGTGATATGCCCTGTCTTCTTGCATTTGTTACATTTCATATTCTCGGGATACTTCTTCCAGCAATTGTTTACAAGATGTCATTTTTTCTTACAGAAAGAACATTTAGTGAGAACTGTATGAATCAATACTTGTTCACGGGAATTTGAAGTTGCCTGACTGTTGCTGCTTTCTTTGTGATTTCTCTTTTCTTCATCCAAACAGGATTGAATGGTACTTGCCAAAGTAGAATCTAGAATGTTGGTGAGAGTGGTTACAAGAGTAGGAAACACCTGTTTTACAGCTTTTAGGAGAATAGCAATAGCATCTTCTTCAAGTATTGGAGCTTGTACAGAAGCAAGCTGTGCCATAAGTCCCTTCATATGAGAGATGAATTTTCCCAAATCTTCTCCTGAACGATATTCCAAGCTAAAGAATTCAATTTTAAGGAAGATTCTAGTATTTTTGCCAATGGCTCCATGGAGCTTTTCAAGCTCATCCCATTTTTCTTTAGCAGTGTTTAGTTGATCAACATGATGAATCAGGGATTCATCTAAGTGTAGCATTATGATTGCTTGAGCACATTGGTCATCCTCTATATCAATCATATTTGCAAAGTTTACAACTCTACTGCCTTGAATAAGAGGCCAATACCCTCTCTCCATCATTTTGTATTTTATAAGTACCTGCCATGGATGGAAATCCTTACCATCAAACTTTCGAATTTGAGGACGGACATCAGTATATGTTGTGGTCATTGGGAAGGTCTTACCACTTGTTAGGACAAGGGCAGTGTCTAGTCCCTTACAAACCTTTCACTGAATGCGGAAGCAAATTAGACAAGGTGAAGTCAAAGTTGCAATGAAGAGAAAGGCTGAAAATCATATAAGTGTAATATTTCAAAGTATGACTTTGGTGGTCCTTTCGTATGTGCAAGCTTCTTCCGTGTTTTAATAGTCTTTTTAGGTTTTAATGAAGTAAACCTAGACTGGACTTCAGGCTCCTCCTTGTGGTACGGCTTAGTGGATGAAGCTTGTGTTGGGCACGGTTTATCTATGATCTCAATGCTTGTTGCTGATGATTCCGAGG